>NW_026000138.1:5012573-5025619 GCF_001458135.2 Marmota marmota marmota
GCCCCTCCCACTTCCAAGCTGGTCCAGCTGCACCCCCCACTGCCGCCCGCCCTTGCCCCCTAGGACCCCCGGGGCATCCACCTTGGCCCAAATACCTCCTGGGGAGCTGCTGGGGAAAGCGACCGCCTATTTCCCAAGCCTGGGGTCCCCAGCCCCGCTCCCTAAATCCTCCCCAGAGCCCAGAGCCCTCCTCCCTTGGTCCCCCAGGATGTCATGTCATATAGTCACTCGATGAATGTTGACCAAGGGCCTCCTGGGCTTCTGGGGAAAAAACAGGGGTGGAAAGTGGCCTCTGCCTTGGGTGTCCTGGGGTCCAGTGGGAGAGTAGGAAGAGTTCTGAGCCTGAGGGGTCCCTGGGAGCCCCCAGCCCCGATTAAGAGCCCTCAAGGAAGGCTTTTTGGAGGAGGAGACTTCTGAACGGTGTCTTGAAATTTAAGTAGAGTGGGAGTGGGGAGTAGGGAACAGTGTGCCAAGAAGGAGGAACAGCCTATGCACAGGCTCAGAGGCAAGACCATGGTTTACCGGGGGCTGAAGCTGCCTGCGGGCACCTGCCTGCCCTTCCCTGCCTTACCCCAGCTAGAAAGTGCTCTTGGCTCAGACGTGGAGACCTTGATTCTCTCCTGGGCCTTGCTATTACCTCAGTATCGGGCCGGGGGATGTCCAAGCATGGTCTGTGCTTGCTGCAGTCTGGCCCTGTCTGCTGCCACCTGCCCCCGCACCATGGAGGGTGAGTTCCGGCTCTTCTGTGTCCCAGCACCGGGTTCCACTGTCCTCGGGCATCTCTGCTGCACCTGGGTCGTCTCTACTCTTCTCTCTGAAGCATTTTTCTTCTCTGTCTTTGCTTCTGCTCCTCCTTGGCCTCCTCTTCGGTCTGATTTCTTCGAGGCCCAAAGATCTGACTTGCCACACCCGAAAGCCTCCCCCAGTAGTCTCCCTGTGGCCTCTTCCCTGAACAGTTTAAGGCCACTGAAGGGTTGAGATCGAGAACGTGCGTGAACGTGGAAAGGCACCCGAGGAAAGACCCTTCACAAAAGGCCCGCAGATACACATTCCAGTTGTGATGGGTTGTTAGAGAGGTGGCTGAAGAAGACCCCGGGGTCCTAGTGGGCCACAAGCTAGGTCTGTAATACAGGGTGGAGGAGGATGCACCATCACTGTCGGTGGGATAGTGCATCCTCGGTTGCTGTGAACACCCGGCAGGGCTCGGAGGACAGAAAACACAGCACCTCTGCTGACTCTGGGACTCCCAGGGTGAGTGTGGTTGTGCGTTCACCTGCTTGGTTTTGACTCACACACGGCTCTCGAGCCGGTCCCTGCTGTGGCTCACGGTCTCGCTGACAGCAGCAGCGATTCTTTCCTGGTATTCCTGGGTGTCCTTGCTGCAGCCCTGGCTGATCCCGAGGTGGCTCAGGGCGGTGAATGAAATCATCACCGTCAATTGCGTCACACAATACCTGGCACACAGTAGGTGCTCAATAAGTGTGGCTTCTCTATCTCCCAACTGAACTCCCCCCCCCAGAACTCCACCTCCTGGGGGCATTCCTGAAAAGACAGGGGACTGGACCAGAGAGGAAGGGGGTGTCCCCTGTGTCCCTAGAGGCTGGAGTTCAGACTGTCCCCAGCTGTCCTGGGGCTAAGCATCCCTAAGGCTCCCTCCTAAGGAGCCGGAGAGTCCCTGGCGAGCCCCGCAAGCCCCTGCCCACCACGGTCCTCGTAGAAGCAGGACCTTCTTCCTCCAGGCCCCGAGGGGGAGGCCCAGGGGGGTCACAGGGGCACGGAGCTGAGCGGCCTGGCCTGTGACCGTGCGGGGCTGAGACCCTCCCAAAGTCGGGTGGTCAGTGTCCCCACCCAGGCCTCCAGAGTCTCTCTCCCCCGGACCTTTGTCCTTGCCCTGGGGTCCACTCCATGGACTGACTGCACGACTCTCTGGGTTGGTGGCTCTCGACATCGTGGACCTTAGGCAACATCCTCAATTGTAAAAAGGCTTTCTGTGTAAATGACGCTGTCACCTTTTTCTATCGCCAAGTACCTAGAGCCCTATAAATATTATACATATATAGCAAAGAGACGGCGCCGCACAGAGCCAGGGGACTGACCCCACGGCGCTGTCTTCTCTGTGTCCGGCCGCCCGTCCCAGAGGAGCCGGTGGATGAGGTCGGTCTCTCGCTGTCCCCCGGGCCACTCCTTCCCCTCTCTTTCCCTCTGGACTCTGTCCGTCTGGTCTCTGTCTCTGTCACTCGCTGCCCACGTCTCACTGCTGGGAAGGAATGTTGGATTCCGATGCCGTCCGGGGAAGGAGGCCGGATGGAGGAGGGTCCACCGTGTATATTTGTACAGAATCATTTATAACGTTTTCTACTAACTTCTCAAAAAGTCTTTCTAACTCGGGCTGTTGGACACTTTGTGAGCCTCTGAGCCGGCAGGCCTACCGTTTCTTGTGTTTAGTGCAATGTTTAGTGAGAATCCAATGTCTGAACTATTTATGCCAATAAAGAACCTGAGACTTCCTGCATCACACTGCCGCCAACCCAGGTCTGCATTCTCTCGTTGTCTGCTGTCCGGAGGGAATCCCGGGCACCCATCGGTGCCTTCGTCAGCTATCGCCGTGATCGCGCTGTGTAACAAACACACCCCCCCAAAGTGTGAGTTCAGCCTAAGAGATGCCTCTCAGGCTGCAGGTCAGGTTCAAGGTCAGGTTCCAGGCCAGGTCCAAGGCAGTGCCCTGGATCTCCCCATCACAGGATCCAGCAAGTGACCTTGAACAGGAGGGCCATGCCAGAATCCAGAGTACACAAACACTCGGGGCATCATCTCAAACCACTACCACTGGTCAACACAAGAAACTGACCCTGTCCTCCACCCAACCAGCCGAAAACATGTTCTCCCCCAGGGGTGGGTGTGGTGTGTGTGTCAGCACACCTGTGTGCACCCCTCCCCTCCACACACACACACACACACACACAGGGCTGTCCACATGAGCAAGCCGTGGGGCCACGTCAATCCCCAGGGCCACCCACTTCCACAGAAGCCTGGTGCAGAGGGATGTAGTAGCTGGACCAGGGCACTGCAAGAAGCACGGTTCGTGATCTTGGGGTGCACACAGTGGGGCTTTTAAAGTCCACCAAGTGCTTTTATGAAACAAGAGCCAGGCAGGCAGATGGAGAGGAAGATGTAGCCAGGAGCTACAGGACCAGCTCACAGGTCCCTCCCTGGAGACCCTACTGATGAGAGAGGAAAGAGCTGGCCTCACCTGTCCCTGTCCCCAGAGTCCTTCCCTCCACCCCTGCAGTGACCACATGCAAGCTGTGTGGCCTTGGGCAGGTTGCTTAGCTTCTCTGAGCCTCCATGACCTCATCTATAAAATGTGCATGACGACTGAACCTCACACCATCCTCCACCATCGTGGGGGTTAAGGGTGGGTGACTAAGAGCACCCCAGAATTCCCCATCTCTCCTAACAGTTTGCTCAAGCCCCATCCGGCCCCCAATATCCCAGAGAACAGCAGCTGGTATCTGAACGTGGCCACAAACACGGCTTGTTCCTCCCACCCACCACAGGGGGCTGGACGTAGGAGTTGCCCTGATTTACAGAAGGGGAAACTGAGGTTCCAAGGGGCGGAAGTCTCCGGCAGCAACTGAATTTGAGCCACGGGCTCTTATCACTTAGACCAGGGCTTTTAACTCCCAGAAAAAGAGCCACCAGCAAACATCGGCTTTCCACCAGCCTAGATCTGACCCTTGGCTCTGAGGCCGTGTGGGCGGGGGAAGGGCGTGAGACAACACCAGGAAGCCCACCCTGCTCTTCTGTGTCAAGCAGGAGACAAAGGACAGAGTCTCTTGATTGTCCTGGTTCTGGCTTGTGGTCCTCTCTGGCCGCAGGGCTACCATCCATCAGGCCCAGCCGGTGTTGGCTCTGAGACGGGAGCTTTGCAAGGCTCTGGAACCAAACGGCTCATTAAGTTCTGCGCACAGGCTGCGAGGGAGGCACCTGGGAAATGGAGCATGGGCACAGACGGGCCCACCCTTCTGCCCGTGCAGCAGGAGCAAGACCAGTCAAACCCTGTGGGTTCCTCCCTACCCTTGCCCAGATCGACACCCTCCTGATCCCCATCTCCCACCAGCCACTTCCCAGAAACAGTGCTTTCTTCTCCTTTCATCCTCTCCCTCATCCCGTGAAGCAAACGCTCTCCCATTCTCATGGCACAGATGAAGTACCTGTGGCTCAGAGAGGTTATGTGACTTGCTTCAAGTCACAAAGTAGGAAGTATGAAACCAACATCTAAACCCAGGCCATTTGAATCTGGGACACCAGGCTCTGCACTGCAATGCCACATGGAGCCCGGGGCAGACCACTTAGAGTAAATCAACGGTTCTCAACCGGGGCATGTTGCCCCCTGCCCAGGGCACAGTTGACAGTGTCCAACTGGGGAATACTCATGGCATCCAATGACTAGGGACTGGGATGCAGTTCCAAACCCCATAATGCGGGCACAGACCCTCCCGCCAGGAACGATCCAGCCCCCAGTGTCAACAGTGCTGCGGGTAAGAAACCGCTCCCTCGGTGGCCGAGGACCAGCCCAGAGGGGCGCTGTGGCCCGGTGTGTGGGAGCAATCAGAGGCACATTCATGGAGGGAGAAAGACCAGGGCTGGGAAGTCACCCGTCCACCGTGGCCTTGCAGACATGCCCAGGGAGGGCACGCAGTTGCTAAGAGACAGACTCCAACTCCAGGAGAGTGACTAACCGCCTGGAGAGTGGGGCACAGCGCCAGAGATGCCACCAAGCCACACGTGTCCCAGTCGTCCTTCACACACCACCTGGCTTGGCGCTGAGAAAACTCCATCCCGCTGTGGGGTGCAGAAGCCCAGCCTCCGGGGACAGGATCCAGGCTCCGGTCCCCGCGGGTGGGAGGGGGCCCCCGCGGGGATTTGAACTTGGGTCTCTGTGGTAGGCCCAGCAAACCAAGGGCGCTAAGGTCAGGCAGGGAAGGCAGGATTCAGCCCGTGCCCTGCCCTGGGCGAGGCCTCCACCCATTCAGCCTCCTGGTGCTTCTGTGAACTGGAGATGGTGACAGTGCCAATGTCACCCAAAATGCTCCAAGGCTTGAACGTAAGACGTGGGGCACGTCGCGCACGGGGGTCGCTGGCCCTCTGCTCCCGGGCCTTCTCGTGGACCCGCCCTCCCTTCCAGAGCTGGTACCTACGCGCACCAAAGTGGGCACGCGCACGTGCCTAGATGCGCCCATGCCCACACTCACCCAGGTGCGCACACGCACCCCAGCCACCACACCCTCCCGCGCACCCACCCCGGGGCCACCCTCTCTCAGGGGTGGGTACCTGCCGGCCTGGACGTGGATATGGGTGGCCCGGGGCATCGGCCTGTCTGAGCTGGCCGCTGTCGCTCCTCGGGGTGGTGGGTGGCTCCTTCTAAGGCTGCAGCCTGGCAGCCGGACTGCCCTGGATCCAGCGATCCTGAGGGCCATGGCGTCATTGTGAGTCCCTGCCCTTCCCAGGGCTCTCAACTACCACAGCCTTGGACAATTGGGTCATTGTTCTCCCTGCACCTTGTATAACTCAGGATTGTCCTGGGGGGTTATGCACATGTGAAATGTCACCCACCCCCCCAGCCAGCAAGGCCAAACAAGGATAACCGCATGCTTAGGCCCCAGGGCCCGAGGACAGTGACTTCAGCCAGGGTCCAGAGCGTTCCTGAAATATCTTCATAGGATGTCAGTGTTGGAAACGTAAGGGGACACTGCGCGAAACTAGGTGTTTCTTGCTGCAGGACTTATCAGAGCCTTGGATGTGCTGTGTGCTTTATAACTGGGGGGGGGGGCTCAAGGGTGTAGCTTTCTCGACTTATCTGACCCCGGAAACCTTTGTTCACTCTGTCCCAGAGGGTTTCTGTGCCACAGAACGCTTTGAGAAGCCACCACTCAGCCATGGGAACATTCAAAGCAGATTCCCGAACCCTACACAGACCGTGTAGCCTGGTGGTCGGTGTCTCCTGCACCATTCAATAAAAGGCGACCAAATAAAACTTGAAGAAACGGACACACTGTCTCAGCTTTTTTTTTTAATCTTGCCAAAAAAAAAAGATAAAGCAAAACAAAAACCACAGAAAGCTCTCTCCCGATCCCACCGCCTTGGTAAAGAAAGGCTGTCACCAAAAAATAAATAAATAAAGTAAATGAGAAAGGCCATAATGTGAGAAATCAGAGCTTCCATGTCCTATCTTCCTCATTTTTCTAAGGACAGTGAACCCTGGGACATGGACGGGCCCCAGCGCGTGGGGGTGGCCAGGCAAGGGCGGGGTCGGACGCCTGGGGCTGGAAGCTCTCCCCCACTGGCTGGCCACGGGCTCTGGTTGATTGACATTTGTGCATGCCCCGCCCCCACCTCGTGCTCTTGCTCCTGACAGGTGGCTCCTCTTAGGAAGGCTTCGCAGGGGCCAATGGCTGAGCAGAGCAGAGATCCTGAAGCCAGAGTCCCTTGCCCTGTAGTGGCTGAGGTGCGGCAGGATCAGGCTGCGGCCCGGACTTTGGCCGCCTTCCTGCCCTTCCCCATCTGCCTCCCCCGCCCTTGCCTGTGTCCCCTGGGGACACCTCCCTCATAAATCGCTTGCCCTTGGCTCCTCATTTGCAGTCTGCTTCTGGGAGAACCGAAGCTGAGACTGTCCCCTCTGCAATTCTCCGAGGCTCAGTTTCCTCCTGTGACGAATGGGAATCATTGTCACCTGCGCCTTCCTCACTGGAGGTGAAGACTTCAGAGCTGACATCTGCGAGCCACAGAGAAGGACCTCCCGGGGGATTCCAGAAAGGCCGTCCTTACCTGCCGTGCGGAGGGTTGTAGGATCCTCATGGCTTTAGGGGGTGCAGAAGCTCTGCCAGACACCCCCCAAGAGATGGGTTAGTTTCACCCAAGAAAAGCCAGCTGCGGAGTCAGGGTCCACCCGCGACCCCCCCAGGGAGTGCGAGGCAGCCTCAGCCACCACCAGGGCTACTCGCTGGACATGTTCCCAAAGACAGCTTCCGGGGCTAGGATCCTGTCCCCTCTGGAGTCCCCTGACTCTTCATCCAGGGAACAGAGCTTTGGAAGCTTCTAATGAAACCTCTGAGGGGCTCCATTGACTTGAGGTTTTCTCTTCTTTTTTTAAAATAACACCTGGTTCTATAGGAGCAGCCGGACTGTGGGCTTAGGTGTGAGGGCAGAAGGGACAGTATCAGGCCTGGGAGTGTCCAGTTCTGCTCCGTTCTGGGTGGGTTCCCAATCTTGATGTGATTGTTTTTAAAAGAGAGAAAGAAAAAGAAAAATCAGATCCACGCTTAAAAATGTCAGGGGACAAACAGCTGAGCAATGTCCCCTGAGTCCTGGACTAGGGGAAGTGTTGGAGGGGGGGAGGACAGCGGGTTGCCCACATCACTTTCAGCTGACCTCCAGATTTGCTCCTGCCTAATTACATACCAAATTAAGTCCCCCTAAGCTGATTCAGCTTTCCCTCGCAACCTATTCAAACCCATGTCTTGCTCCAGTCCCTGATTCCGCTATCTCAGAAAATAATCTTAGATCATTCAAAGGACTTCATGTGACACTAATGACCGCGGGGATCAGCCAACCGCAGGGCCTGCACCCCATCATATCTGCAGCCTGTGGGACAGCTCTCAAGACAGGAACGATTCTTATATATATTTTTTAAATGGTTGAATGGAATCGGAGGGGGAATATTGTGTGGCATATGAAAATGGCACGGGCTGCTAATTTCTGGGGCCATAATTAACGTTTTATTGGGACATATGGGCCCATTTGTTTGCGTTGGGTAATAAATGTTTGCCTAGTCCTGCATCAGAGAGGGGACAGGGTTGTTAGCCAGCGGTCCCTTCCAGATGGAAGGGTAGGAGGACGTCAGCCACAGTGGATTGGGCGTGGGGAAAAGGTCTTTGCCCCCTTCCTCCCCTGCAGGCTTGGTCTCCTGGGAGCCTCCTGGGGTAAGCATCTCCAACCGCAGCGCAGGATTCGGCCCGCCCACCGGAGCTGATTGGTTCAGGCGCAGACACCTGACCCGCGCTGAGCCAATCAGATTTCCTCTCCAGGGGGTTTAGCATTCTGAACTGGGATTTGCAGAGAGGGATGGGGCGCCCTTAGGAGCCAAGTTGAATCTGTGGCTCCCAGGAACCTCTGCTGACGTCATTCCCTGGCCAGATGTTGCTACATTTCCCAAGAGTTGAGTGTTCCCCACGTCCCCTGGAGTCCCCCCCCTCCCGTGCTCACTGTTCTGATGAGTTCACCCCCTTCTGTCTGCCAGCTATTCTTCCTGTCCCCAAAGGCTTCCTACAAGTGTCTCGGTCATTTGCAAACCTTGGAAGCCTGCAGGGCGGTGCCTAGCCCACATCTCATGGACTAAGTGCCACCAGGTCAGATGGTCATGTCGGTTCTGCTCACCAAGGGGCCTGGGGACATCCAGAGACAAGAGGTGAAGACGGTGTCCTCGAGGAAATTGGAAACACTTGACCTAGACCACTGAGTTTCTATTTAAAAAAAAAAAAAAAAGGTCAACCCTGGCACGGTAGCTCATGCCTGTCTTCCCAGGGACTGGGGAGGCTGAGGCAGGAGGATCTCAAGTTCAAAGCCAACCTCAGCAACTTAGCAAGACCCTATCTGAAAATTTAAAAATAGAAAGGACCAGGGATGTAGCTCAGGGGTAAGGTGCTCCCAATACCAAAAAGACCAACCAACAAAAATAGTACAAAGAAATTTCATGGTCAGTTTTAGTAAAGGTCCCCTTAAACCTATAGAAGTTTTTGGACTTAGGTATCTAGTTGTTTGTTGTTGTTGTTGTTTTTTATCATCCTCGGACGTGATCTTACAGAACTAATGTCCAGTTGGTTGTCAGATGACTCAGAAGCCCTGGAGCATCAAGGGCATGGCCCACGGGAGGTGTATCACTCGGTGGAGAAAAGAACAAAGGACAAGGGCTTCACCGTCAGCCCCACGGTCCCTCTCTGACTCTGCCCAGCACTGCCAGTGACCTCCACAGCCACCGTTGACCCCCCCCCCAGCCAGGCCAACGAGGTACCAGGTGTTAACCGCCTGCCCCGTGCCAGCGGCTGATACTGAATCCCCAACAGCGCTCTGAAGCCTCCCTGTTCACGACAGAAGTCACTGGGTCACAGGTGGCTATTTCTGTTTCAATTGAATGAATTAAAATTAAATAAAACTTGAAAATCAGCTCCTCCATCATCCCGGCCGCGTTTCCGGAGCTTGATAGCCACGTGTGGCCGGCTCCACCTCACTGCCCATTAGAGAGCTCCACCAGAGGGTCCTCATTCCCAGGTCACAGATGAGGGAGACTGAGGCCCGGGGTGACCACACCAGGACTGGCTCTCAGACCTCTGATCCTAACCAGTTCTGATTCCAGACCCTCCTCCACACACACACACACACACACACACACACACACACATTCACGCACACACAGGCCCAGCACTGAGCTCTGTTCCTAGAACAGAAAGACAGATGGACCTTGAGGAGCCCTCCCAGGGGGAAGGCCCCGTGGACATCATGTGAGTTCCATCACCAAGTTTATCCCACAGAGCATCCCATTGGTTGTTCGCAAAGCCCAGAGAGGTAGAGCAACGTGCTCAAGGTCACACAGCAAGCTCTTGAGGATCCCAACATCATCAGAGACACGGGTGGGTTACAAGAAGTTTTAGTTTATTTTCCCTGGCAACCTGGCCCACACTACTAGTGTTACCATGGAGAGAAGAGTCCTGAAAAAATGACAGTACAGAGCTGTCACCCTGGAGCCAGGGACTCAGAGACACCTTCCCCGTGGAACTGGGAACGTCCTGTCCCCCATCTTCATTCCCTTGTCACAAAACCTCTGCAGCTGCATTGCTCAGGACAGGAGCCACCGTCCCCACGGCCTGGTCGGAGTTAAGATGTCCGTGGAAAACCCACCCGGACTTCAATGAGGTCCAGAAACAAGGCCAACCCCCTCAGAATGGTTTTAACATGAGCATTGGCAACGTCCTGGGGTCTTGGGCCTTTTCACCTTCTAGAAAATTGACATTGGTGTCTGCAGCTTGTTGTGCATGTTACTGCTCTGTGCTGCTCTGGAGGCCCTACTATGTGCTGGTCCTCGCGCTCTGCAGGAGCCTCAGACTGGAACTGGAAATCAGTGAAGATGCAGGTGACTCACCCGCTGCCCCAGGCTTGGTCTCTGCAGCTGGCCCTGGGCTGTGTCCTAGCCTTCCTGGGGCACAGGTCGAGCCTAACCAAATGACTGGGCTTCTCTGTGTCCTCCTCCATGAAATGCAAATAGCAGCTCTCCCTTGAGAGCTTGCTGTGTGACCTTGAGCACATTGCTCTACCTCTCTGGGCTTTGCTGCCTCCTGGAATCGTTCTCAAGTAAATGAGTAAATATATAAATAAATCAATAAATAAAGTAAATAAAATAAATCAAGTAAATAAAGGTGCTTAAGTACTCGACTGTGATTTGTAACCGGGGACCTGCTGCAATGTTAGAGACCTTGTGGGGACATCCAGCTGAGTGGGGGAGGGTCTACTGGCCTTCAGTGGGTGGAGCATAGAGGTGCCACTCAACACCCCTGGCTACTACTGTTATTAACAAGTAACACCTTGAAAATCACGTCGCCAAGCTGACAATCATGAGATCGCAGACTTCATGGAGACAGGATTGTGCTGTCTCCCCGGTGCCTAGGACACTGCCTGGCACGTAGTAGGTGCCCAGGAAACGTTTGCAGGATGGAGAAGGAGGGAATACCTTGGCGGGGCCACCTGTGGTTGCTCAAGTCTCAGATGCTTGAAGCCAGAACATGGAGAGTCACACTTCCCAAGGGTCCATTTATTAATGTGGGACATACACGGTGCCCTGGGGCCCGGTGGCCAGGAACGTGGGAAGCGGAGCTCAGGCTTGGGAGGCGGTGGGCTGGGCGGGCAGGCGGCCGGGCACTGGGGCCGGGGAAGCCAGGCCTGGGGGCCCGGGGCAAGCACCTGCCTGGTTGGGGGACGGAGCAGGAAAAGCTTCCAGGAGAAGAGAGGCCAAAATGAGGCCAGGAGGGGCAGAAAGCTGCTCCCGTTTTTGAATTCTCTCCTGATTTCTGGATCTCCCTTCCGATGGGACTCTGAGACCACTGGGGGCTTGTTCCTTCCTTCTCCATGATTCTTGGAATATTCTAGAGCATTCTCGGTGACGCCCACCAGCAGTGCCAGGGTGCGGTCCCCTGAGCTCAGCACAAGGCACCCCTTGTCATTCCGAAGCCACCGTCAGTGTCCCAGGCACCTGCCCCAGGCCTGGCGCTCCGCGTTGACAGCGCAGCCAGCTGCCCTCTGAGTCACGGCTCAGCTTCCCACCCACGTGGGGCCTGGACGTGCGCCGGGCGCCAACCACCTGCCAAGGAGCCCGCGAGACGGGCCAAAAAGAGCCGTGAGCCTCACTGAGGATTAGACCTAAGAACATTCTGGAATCCCACGCTCCATGATGGAGTTCCCCCCAGGGGCAGACCTCAGCAGACGGGCGCGTCATTCTACCAATGAAGAAACCAAGACACACAACGTCTGGGGGACGCCTGTCCCACCTGAAAGCAGTGCTAGAATGATCATTATTGCTACTTGCTGTCACAGCTAATTACTGAAACATGGTGCTCCCAAGTGGACGGGGCCGTACAGACTTGCGGGTGTGTGTCTGTCTGTCTGTCTCCACCACAAGGGTGTGTGGGGCTATTTTGTCCATCATTGTATTCCTGGTCCCCTAAACCACACAAAGTAGGTGCTCAATAAATGCTACCTAGAGGCCGGTGCAGGGCATTATCTCAATTATGACCATTTGCAGGCCCAGGGCAGGGAGGTGATGCTTTGGAGCGTGTGTTAAAGATGACAGGTGGAGACCCGAGAGGCAGAGCCACTTGGAAGGACGTGGAGCTGGTGAGCACAGAATCCGCATTGGAAGCTGGGTCTGTGTGTTTTCAGAACCCGCGTGACCTCTGAGCCAGGAGCTGCCTACCAGGGGTCCCGCAAGTCCCACCGAGAAGAGCCCATGAGCCTCACTGGAGATTAGACCCGAGAATGTTCTGAAATGTCACACTCCACTGTCGGGTCCTGCTCTCCAGCAGTGAGGGCAAGGGGCAGGGTCGGGGACCTCTGGGAAGGGCCACTGGGGCAGAGTGGAAGCCGCCTAGGCATGCCCCAACACCGCCCTGTGAATCCCAGTCACAACTCCTTTCCCTCATAGCATTCCATTTGTTATTTACAGCAGAAGCAAAGCCCAGAGAGGTAGAGTAACTTCCTCAAGGGCACACAGCAGACTCCTCACAGATTTCCCGACTCCATGCTTGGTGTTCTTTTTCCTAAACTGCAAGCTTTGGCTCAAACCCAGAACCCTAATACTAGCAGGGACACAGGTGGGCCAGGAGACAAGGCCTGGGTTTCAATAGTGCCAACCTGGCCCAACACACCTAGTGGCACCTCCTAATTCCATACTTGGCTCTGACCAGCTTCCTCCCCCTGAGCCTTAGGTTCTTATCTAAGAAATTTGGATGCTGTTATCTACTTTGCAGGTGATGATGACAATCCCTGACCTGATGTCCGACTGCATGGGCTGGATGTCCTGACTCTCTGGCTGTGTGACCTTGGGGAAGAAGCTTAACTTCTCTGAGCCTCTCTCCATCTGCAAAGTACAGTTAATCAATCCCCCCCTCTTGGGGTCTGTGTGATCCAAATGGGCACCAGGCAGGACCTGGAACATAGTAACTGTTCAATTAAAGTCCGTGGGCTGTTGGCCAGTGTCAGGATCCAGCAGGAATGATGAGGACACTGCAGACCTGGTGCCCTCACCTCAGGCTGCCCCAGCCAGCTGGGGGGAAACCTGAGCTGCCCGCCTTCTGGGCAGGAGGTGGCCGCTGCTGCTGCCTCTGGAATGAAGGAAGGTCAGAGCCTAGGGAGCCCAGGGAGCAGGGCGCCTGCCGCGGAGGAGGGGCCGGCCGGCAGCGCAGCACCCTGTCTCCCGGGAGGCCTGAGCCACGGGCTGGGTG
>NW_026000138.1:5025630-5047091 GCF_001458135.2 Marmota marmota marmota
TGGCCTCCCAGCCCCGCAGGGCTGCCTCCCAGCCTGCCCCTGGGGAGGGGCCACCTGGTGTCAATTAAGCCCCAGTCACTCGGCCGCACCACGCCAGGCGGCTGATTAGTGCCGCTGGCTTCTCCAGATGGGGAGCACCGACTGAGGGGGACGCACCAGGCCCGGCCAGGCCTCTCAGAGCCGCCGGTGAGTACCCGGGGGGCCCTGCTCCCGGACAGGAGGCCAGCCAGGGGGGGCTCCTCCCACACCCTCTCCTCCTGGGGTCTTTGAGGGCCTCCAGCATCTCTGACCCCTGCACCCCGGCCTTCCCCGGAGGGGACCCGAGCCGGTCAGTGTCCTTCCTCTCAGGTCACACAGCTGCAGGGGCCAGCCCCACACAGCATCTGGAGGGGACGTGGTGGGTGATGAGGGGCCTCTGCAGGACTGAGGTTCCAGGGCCCTAAGTCTCCTGTGGTCCCCGGTGGAGCTGGTTGTCTGCGTTGCCCTGTGTGGGCATCTGAGGTCTCGTCCCTGTAGGCCACCAGCTCCAGAGTCATGCTGTGGGTGGTCCCCTGGGGCCAGGCAGAGGACCCCTGTGAGAAGCAGCCCAGAGAGGCTGCAGCACTGAGGGCCACCGCTCAGGGGGAGGCCACAGGCTTTGCAGGGCCACGTGTCCTGGGCCCTGGCCCAGGACCCAGGGATGCTTCAGGGGCCACTGGTTCAGCCCCAGACTGGCCAGGGCTGCAGGGCTGAGCCACCTCCTGGCAGCCAGCGGGGGTCAGCCCCAGGAGGGATAAAGGAGGGGTGGCTGCTGCCTGAGGGACAGGCTTGGGGCAGCCGGGGTTGTCATGGAGAGGAGTGAGTGACACAGGACGGTTTCTGCGCTGGCTGTGAACTTGGCTCCTGGCTGGGAGAAGTCCCCGTGTCCATGGAAGGGCCCCGGGTGGAAGCCCCTGGTGGTCTGTGCTTGCGGTGGAGGCGGGTGTGGAGGGAGGTGGTGACCACCAGTGACCCGCCTGTGGGGCATCTGCCCACGTGCATGGGACAGGGAGGACGCAAGGCCACGGCTGAGAGCCTCGCGTCCTGCAGGGCACGGCTAGGGGTCTGTTCTGCGCATGCGCCAGCGCAGGGTGCATGGGCCAGCGCCAGGCAGCGGCCAGCTCCTGGGCACAGACCGGGTATGGGGCTGCCTCTCCTGGCTCCGTCTACGTGGGGGTCAGTGTTTCCGAGGGGGGCGCCCCACGAGCTCCCTCATGAGCGCACTGCACAGTCCCCCAGGTGTCCCTTAACTGGCTCTGTCCCCGGGCTGCTTTCCCGCCTCGCCAAGGCCACGCTGGCCGGGTCTCTGGCACCGTTTCGGGGTGGGAGGCGGGTGGAGGGGCAGCCCCAACAGAAACCCAGCTGCTGCCTGAAACCCCCGGTCAGTTCAGCGACGGCTGCTCCCGGCCGGGACCTGGGCCAGCACTGGACATGTGGAAGTGGACCTCGGATTGAGCCACTCACTCCAAAAAGACCCATCAAGACGCCGCTGGGGTCTCCCCGCAGCTTCCCTCGCTCCTGGGTCCTCCCTCGCCCCCAAACTTATGGGGAAGCCTCTCAGCCCTGCTCTGCTCTGGCTGCCATTGGGAGCCTGGACGCCAGAAGCGTCCCCTCTTCCCGTTTCCCCCGCCGTCGGGGCACCCGGGGCTTGGGCTTAGAAGACGCCAGCTACCTAACAAGCAGAGGGACATTGAAGTCTCTTTGTGGGTTCCTTTGAGCAAAGAATGGGGACCTCGCTTGGCAACACCACTCAGCATGTCCCCAGGGTCCACCGGAATTGGTGACTTTGCTGAAGCCAGTGATGGCCGTCCTGGTTGGGTCCCTGGGAACCATGGGCACCGGGATGGGGACAGGATGGACTTCACAGTTGGACTTTTTCCGGTAGGCAGTGGGGTCATATTGGTGATTGATCCCCAGGGTGCCTGCTCGGGTCATTAATAAACAGGAGAAGCTACTCCTTCCTGTTTGCCATGACCCAGGCGCTGGCTTAGCTCACCTTGGTCACCTTGCGTGACTCTCTGCTGTGTGCCTGGAGCTTTCCTGCTTTCATACCTAGGAGAACTGAGACAGGAGAGCGGCCCACCTCCCCACAGCCTTCAGGACCCCTAAGCCCCTGCTTTCAACCCTAGGGACAGCCCGGGTGTGGTGGCACAGGGAGGGTGTGCCCTGCGTGAAGGGGCCAGGAAAACACAAAGACAGCACAGGGCTCCTTGGTCTTGGCAGGCACAGAGATTCGGGTCCAAACAAGTTTGTGGGAAGGGCTCGAAGCTGAGCCCGAGGTGGGGTCTCACCCCACTGCCCAGGCTCTTGAGGGTTGGGTTCCTCGCTGACCCCCTGAGGTTACCGGGCAGCTGGCAAAGCACTGTGGTATGAAGTCAGAGCAGCCAAGGGGGATGTGGCCCGTAAGGACATCTGGCAGGTGATGAACAAGGTGGCCGTGAAGGAGACCTGGGTGGGAACTGAGAAGGCAGGTCAGGGGAAGATGGGTGTCACTCAGGTACCCCTTCTCGACCCCATTCAGCAAATGTGTGCTGAGCTCCGACTGGATGCTGGCACCGTCCGGGCACCAGGGAAGAGGTCTGAATGGAAGGGGGGTGTACGGGGGCAGAAGGGGTTCAGCACCCGTGGGGCTCTGAGCAGGGGGCCACCTGTCAGAGTCACTGCCCGCAGAGGTCAGGGCAGGTCTGGTCAGCATGCCATGTGTCCATCATTAGCTCAGCCCACTCAGTTGTGGGGGTGGGGTGCTGTGGGGGTGTCATCGTTTCCCGCGCCAGCCAGCTTCTCTACCAGAAGGGTCGTCAGTATCTGGAGCATGGATGCCCTGGGCTGGCTAAGGACACCTGAGTGAGGTTCTCAGGTCATCCACTGGGCTGCCCGTGGTGGTGACAGATGAGGCAAGAGGACAGATGAGGATAAACTGCAAACGCTAAGTGAGCCCAGAAGGGGGCGCCAGACCCGGAGCGGAAACGTGGCATCTGGGGCCTGGGTTCAGATCCTAGCGCCGCACTTGCCACAGTTGACCGCTAGCCCTTCCCTCCTGGAGCCTCTGCGTCCCTTGCTGGAGGCTGTGGATGCTAGTCAGTCCTCCCTTCTGGGAGACTGGTAGGACTGGGGGGTAAGTGGCACCGCCCAGTTCCCGGGATGATCAGAGGGTAGTGTGGGTGGGCCCAGGCGGGTCAGGTCACAGGGGACCTGTGCATCTAGGGAAGATCTGGGTTCTTCCCTGCTGAACTCCAGGGCTCCAGGGCAGGAGGCAGAAATAGGGCTGCCTGGTGGGGTCTCACTCCTGGACCCAACAGACCTGAGCCCCGCACACAGGTGTCAGTGCTTCGGGGAGGCAATGAACAGCAAGGCTGTGCGAGGCTCAGGTGGGGCTGGGCTCAGCGGAGAGCAAGAGGCCGGTGGCCCTGGAATGGGCTGAGAGGGCCAGCTCCAGGCCCATCCTGTCCCTCACCTCACCCCAAGCCCAGAACCCATTCTGAGACCATCTCCAACCCCACGCCCTCGTCCACCGTCATTCAGCAAGGTTTCTTGAACTGCAGCTCTGCGCTGGGCTCGGAGGGTGTTGAGCGCGAATCAGAGAAAGGGTCCCTGTCCTTGGGAGCGTGAAGTTCAAGGAGGGGCCATCTGACGCCAAGGGCAGGGGGAGAAAGAGGGCCAGGGCCCAGGCAGGACGCTGAGAGCTCCCAGGCGTGGAGGCGGTCACTGTGTCTGAACGTTGGTGGGCAGGGCCGGGGCAGGGCTGTGGGGTTGGCAGGGGCTGGCAGGGACGTGGCTAGAGCAGGCTGCTTCCTGCAGGGCTCTGCTGGGAAGGGAGGCTGGGCAACCTGGGGCCGTCTAATTGAAGTGCGCAGAGTGTGGGCGTGTGGGTGTGCGCAGTGTGACGGCGGGCACGGAAGCGCACAGGCGCGCAAGGGCGCGCGGGAGTATTGGAGGGTTTTGGGGGTGTGGCTGTATGAGCGGTCTGTGTAGAGGGGTGTGGGGGACATCTAAAGAATGTGGGGGTATGTACACGTGAGTGTGAAGGTGTACGTTTGGGAGATCTGGGTCTGAGAGTCCCTGTGCACGTGGGTGTCCGAGGAGAGGTGTGTGGGGGTTTGTTTTTGTGCAAGGATGTGTTTAAGGGCACGTGTGATCGGGGGCTTGGAGATGGTGTCTGCGCGTGTGAATTTAGAGTCTGTAGAGCAGGCGGGGTGTGTCGGGAGGTCTGCTGACGTGTGAGGGTGAGCACGTGTGTAAGGATGTGCAAGGGTACGAGTGTGAGGGTTGTGTGTGTCTGAAACCGGGAGGCGGCGTGCCTGTGTGTCCTGCGTGTCTGTGTGTCCACGCATCCTCCCCAAACTCCGGAATCTTTGACAGAGAGCCCCCTCCCCTCCCCGGGACCTGTTCAGCATGACCTGGCCACCCCGCCCCCTGCGTTGTACGTCCCCACTGGATGCCCCTGGGACCTCCCAGCAGACCCACGAGGTGGCTCCTCCCATAGACACCTGGAAACTGAGCCCCGCAGACTCAGAGAGGGACAGCCGGGAGCAGCCGCAGCACAGGAGCTGGGCTTGGGCCAGAGCCCAGCTGGGCTGCTCTTTTCTGTACTTGTTCTCACTCAAGCCTCGCCAAGGCCCACGTACGCGCACCATCTCCCTCTCTTCTCCTTCGGGTTCTTCCACTACTTTCCCGGGTTCTTTTTTTATCCCATCCCTCCTCCCCTGGCTTCCACTTCCCTTCTACTTCATTAGGAATAAATGAGGCTGTAAACGCTCACACATCCCCCACCCGCCAAGTGCATCTTTAAAATTGCTTTTCGATTAGGAAGAAAATTCTCAGCCTCACGGAGTCAGACCTCAAAGTAGAGAAAACAAAGCCGGTCCCCTAAAGAGGCGAGCAGTGTTGCTGACAGCAAGTCCCACAGATTTAGGAGGCACCTGTTCTGCCCACTCTGCCCTCCACCATGAGCTGGTGCCCCTGACAACCTTCCTGTTCATCATGGACACCATCGGGAATGGTGGTGGTCCTCCAGATGCCCCCAGGAATATGCAATCAGGGGTGACTACAGGACATTCTGAGCCTGCCAAGCACATCTTCCACACATGGACTCATTCCCAATGAGAACGTTGGCCATAGGAAGTCTTGAGTCTTTGATGAAGTCCTGTGGCCATTAAAATCTGTGGTATTTAAAGCATCTGAAAGATTTAAACCACCCTCTCCTGTCTCCTTACACACACACACACACACACACACACACACACACATCTACATCTACCCATCCACCATCTCCTCATCCATCCATCCATCATGCATCCATCCATCATCCATCCATCCATCAATCATCCATCTACCCATCCATCATCCATCCATCAATCATCCATTTATTATCCATCCATCATCATCCTTCCATCCATCCATCAGCCAGTTTTTCAGCCATCTGTCCACATACCTACCTAGTCATTCATCCATCCACCCATCCACATATCTATTCAGCCTTCCATCCACCCATCCACCCACCCATCCTTCCTGTCAGTCATCCCTTCTATCCATCCACCTGCTCATTCATCTGTCTCCCCACCCATCGACCTACTCGTCCATGTATCGGTTGTCATTCAGACATCCCTGATTGATTCACGTGTCCATCCATCCATCTCTCTGTGGTTAGAGTCCCCAAGACCCACCCCCGCCAGTTTGAAGCTTCTCTAGGACTCATGGGATCCAGCCTGTGGTCATGCTCATGGATGGATTGTAGGATATGAAGGATACAAAGCAAAATCACCAAATGAGAGGGAGACGGGGTCAAGTCCAGAGGAAACCAGGAGCCAGCATCTCAGGATTCTCTGAGTGGAGTCACGCGGGGCACACTTAATTCCTGGTGCAACAAATTGTGACACCAGGTGTGAATGGAAAGTTCGTAATAGACTCTGCAGGCCCAGTGTTTAGATGGCTGGTCACATGGGCACCCCTGCAGCCACGGACCCAGATTACTGTGGTAGAGACACACTGAGCCTCTCATCAGTTCTGGAAATATGGGAACCTCGACAAACTCCAAGTCCCCAGAGGCGAGCCACATTGCCCTCAGGCCTTCCTAAGGAGGGCTGACGAATACCCGCCTTCATCCATCCACCTGTCCGTCATCCTCTGTCCGTCCTCTCACCCACTTGCCACGTATGCATCCACCATTGCTGAGTCCATTGCCCAGGGACCCACCCTGCACGTCTCCATCCAGCCCCTGTTCCCCACCTGCCTTGCCCACTCACGCTTCTCCTGCCATGCGGGCTCTGAGACCACAGAAAGGCACGCCATGTCCCCTACCTCCAAGACCACCACGTTGTCACATCCGGCTGCCTTAAAAGAGCTTCTCCCATCTTCTCCTCCACTGGGGAGTGACAGATGCAGTCGAGGGGGGCCCACCTGGGGCATATGTCTCTGGGGGAAACTGAGGGTTGGCCTGAGCTAGGAGCCCTCATGAGCCCAGCCCAGCCCAGCCTGGGCATCCCCTGCGCTGAGCACTCTGTGCTATGGCACCCCTGGACACCCCCTCTTCTCCCATGAGGCTGGCATAGGACTCTTCCAGCATCTCTGCTGCGTCCTCAGCCACCAACAAATCAGGTCCCAGAATCTGTGTGTGGAGATGGAGGGAAATTTCTTGGGGACTGCCCCTGAGTTTGGTCAAGGGAGGGGACAGAGTTACTCTGCTTCTCTCTCTCTTCCTGTCTGTCTTTCCTCCTTTGCGGCTCTTTGAGCAACTATTCAGCTCCAGCTCATCACTATTCCCCTGGCAGAAGTGACAGCTGTCCTGGGGTTGCTGACCTCCCACCTGCCACACCCGACCCCCTCACCCCTCCTGTCTGCTCCATGCAGTGGCTGGGGCTGGAATGGCCCTTTGTCTTGTTGAACTACCAGGAACCAGAGACTCAGAGTGGTTAATAGCTTGTCCAAGGTCACACAGAGCTGGACCTTACCCTCAAGCCTGTGTATTCCCCAGTCCCCGGACTATTCTTTCCCACAGTAATCTGGAGTGCCTCCAAGCTCCTTTCAGGATGCCCCTCCACTCTGGCTAACACCTGTACCTCAATTTCCTTTCTGCCCCCATGAACAGGCTGTACGATGCAGAGAAGGGGCCCCAGGAGAGCCATTGGACCTCCCTTGGTCCCCCGGGATTGCACCCCGGCTGATGGTAATTTCATAGGTGATCATTTCCCAGGCACCCACCAAGGCTTTAGGTGATGGTTGGAGCATCTGGCACGCCTCATCCCTACCCTCTGGGGCAGTATTGCCGGACATTGTTAAGGCTACTTGAAGGACATTCTGTTAACCCGTCTAGCCAAAACAGAGGATCTGACCACAGAGACCAGCAAGAGACCTGGGCCAGGCCAAGCATTTGGAACATTATCTCCAAATGACCAGGAGTGTTTGAACAGTGGATGTGACCCACACCTCAGTGTCTCAGCATGGAATGCTTTTAAAGGGCACCCGTCTATGCCCTCGCCACCCCCCTCCAGTATTGCCATGAAATATTTCTGTCCTGATGTTGTTGAAACATGTCCCAGCACGAAAACAGGCATAGATTCTTCACTCTTCTGTCTCACCGATGGCTGGGAAACCACACCAAATCCACACACTCAACACAATCGCACTTGCACCACGGGTAAACTCACATTCAAAACGTGGGGGTGGGATGCGAGGCCTGACCTCTTGTCGAGCGAGACAGCATTGCCACTCACGGAGTAAGAGTGGGCCGTGCGGCCGAGAGCATTTCTCTTTCTGTTTAAGAGCTTCATTAGCACAGATTTCTTTGGCTTCCAGAGGATTCTTTTGATTCTCCCACAGAGGTGACTTGGTTTTCGGCCGCTCTCCCTGCCTGTGCTGGTGGAAATCCTCTGCTCACATGGCGTGGCGTGCCCTCCTGGGGCCTTTCACTGGGTTCATGGAGGACCGTTTCTGTGCTTCACTCCCAGTCTGTCCTTGCTCTTGTGTAGTAGTGACAGTGAGGTGGCTCAGCAGAGTCACTGTCACAATGCAGAACGGGCACCCGTAGTGGGGCTTAGAGATAAGAGAGGTACCAGTTAACCCAGAAAAGGATGCTGGCACAATTTTACAAATTAAAACACACGGTCACAGCACGAGTGCGGTGTTTTGGGTCCCTTGGGGGTGGATCCCAACCGGACAAATTCAAGTTCAAGTGCCTCTTACACTGCTGGGGAGCATGGATTCCAATGAGGGAGGATAACAAAGAGGTTTGGGCGCATTCGGGTTCCAAGCCGGGAGGGCTCCAAAGACTGAAAGCAGAAAGAAGAATCTAAACAAAGTTCCTAGGAGAAACTAGGCGGGTTTGAACTTCAAGGCGACGCCCAAGGAACTGCCTTGAAATTCCCTGACCTCCCAGTCCCTGGGCTGCCATCGGCCGTGAGGAAGGAATCCACAGGCAGCTGAGCAGGAGGAAACCTCAGCTCCTTTCCCCAAGCAGGCAGAGACCGCGACGTGGCTTCCCTTGGCTCGTCTGATCCTGGGTTGCTTCATCCGTCCGCGAGCCTGAGACCTTCTACCGCACTTGGCAGGGGATGGGTGAGTCCAGGACCGGGGTGGCAGAGTCAGGCAGCTCCCCCCCCCCTCCCCGACCCAGCCCGCCTTGCCTGCTGCAGGGCCTGACCGGTCCCTGAGCACATCTGGGCCATGTTTCCTAGACTAAAAGGGGAAAAATAGCATGAGTCCCCTCCTCTGGCCATTGTCAAAGCTGATCGCCAGGTGGCAAAACTTACGAGGTCGCAGTAAATAAACCCATGGCTGCAGCTGCTGCGTGGTTTGGACCATCCCAGCTCCGCCAGATTTCTCGCTATCTGCCTCTCCACCCATCCATGTCCCCACTTCCCCCAGCCTGTGAGGACTTCAACACGGGGGGGCCTCAACCCTCTGTGGGGGCCACAGAGCCCTGGACAGTCTGGGGGAAGCCCACCGACCCTGTCTCAGAATAATGTTTTTGCATGCATAAAATAGAACACCCAGGATCACAAGGGAACCAACTGTCTTGAAATATCGTCGTTGAGTGTTTATTTGAAAGAAGCTGACGGGAGATGGTCATTTCCTGTGATACGGTTCTGTGTCTTGTTGTTAATACATTAATTAATGAGAGCCAGCCGTGAGCCTGAGAAATATTATATTTTGAAAATAAGGCTGAGCATAAATATTTCGAGATATTGGCAACAACTATAAGGTGATTTAAAAATACTTAGGACTCCCATTGGGGATATCATCACGGTTGCTGACAACAGATAGCACTGTGGCTTTGGGGCTCTCTTGGCAGTAACAGCAAATGCTAGATTTCAGGTAGAGCTTAGTAATAAAATGAAGATGTCACTTTTTCCCACCCAAGTTCAAGTCCCTCTGAAATACATTCTCAGACTCCTTACTCCAGATCGAACGTGCTAACTGCCTGCCCCACACATTCACTCTGTTCTTGACTTCATCCAACAGAACAGATTTATCTATATTTGTTCACTTCTTTGAGGTACAAACAGGCACCCAGTGAAAAAGGAATCCATTGAGAGAAAAATCTTTGCAATAGGAAACAGCTCGCTGCCCACCCCTTCCTGCTTTTATCCCGTGTCCCAGGGGCTCTCATTCTTAAGCCTCTATCTGCTTCCTTTGCATTATCTCTCCATCTCTGGGTACCACATTTACCCTCGCTATTTATTGAGGCACAGACCTAAGACCTTATCTATTGATATTTCTTGCCCTGTTCTCCCAATCTAGGTCTGGTTCTATTTTTAGCTCCACATTGGTTACTGTAGCAACTTTAAGAGATGCCATAACACACTTTTATTTCTTATTCCACCTCTTACAGGCAGTGTATTTTGACACCCACACCGTTTCAGGGGAGATTTCGGGGCTGCACTTGTTCCCACTCCCCATTCTTTGCCTTGTCGATGTTGACAACGGGATCTTTGCTTGGGTGGATCCCACCCACCTAATATAATGATAAGCCCTTAGAAAGCAGGAACCTGCTTTGAATTCTCCTACGCAACAAAGCCATGATGCCTGGCCCATAGTAGGTGAGCAGTAAGTCTGCGCTCTGCCCTAGGGATATCGCATGAGAACAGTGACACATGCCTGTGATCCCAGGGACGCAGGAGGCTGAGGCAGGAGGATCACAAGTTCAAGGTCAGCCTCAGCAAGTTAGCTAGACCCTAGCCTCTGTTTGGGAAATGAGCTTCTGGCCTCTCTCATGGCCAGAGAGGGGAGTGGGAATGATATGATGCAGACCATCCCCCAATGAGAGGCCAAGGCACAGCCCAAGGGGACACTGTCACCCAGAATCATGCCCCACAAGAACTCTCTCTTGCTCTTGGGATCTGAACTTCCCATTAGAGCTTCTAGCCAGCTTCCTCGGGGAGAAGATCAGCCTCGGTCTGAAGCATTAGCTCTCCTGCCATCAACACCGCTAGGCTTTAAACAGGTGAAATGTGGTCCCAGGAAAGGGGACAGCAAGACCAGAGGCAGCAGGCAGAGGGCTATTGGCTCCTGTTCCCAAGTTCAAAGCTTCCCTCCTGGGGCTGATCTTAGTTCAAGAAGAGAACCCATTTCCTGGGAAAGAGATCTTCCTAAAGTCCCCTCTCTTTAATCAAAACTCCTCAATAGTAATCCAGGACGCCCCAGTCCCTTGGGACCAAGTTCAAATTCAAATTCAACCTGAGTCTCTTTGCAATTGTTCCCTGGACTCTGGCCAAGTCGCTTCCCTTCCAGCTTAATCTTGCATGATCTGGCTTGAGAGAGGCACTTGCATTTCCCAGATCAGCAGGCGTCTCCTCTCCTTGCTCTGTAAGAGCTGCTCTCTCGGCTGGGGGCTCTTCTTGCCCGTGAAGCCTTCCCAACCATCTCTCCTGCCTTGGCCCATGAATCTATCTGCAGCACCTCTCCCAGCAGCCTTTCCAACCCTTCTGAATCACAGCCTCTTGTACTCCTCCCTCTCCTCTCCCGGAGATTACTTATTGACTCACTCATGTAGGATGCAAAACCCTTAAAGGTGGGGTCCTTGGGTTATTCAGTGATGGCCCAGCGCAGTGCCTGGAAGTTGAGATGTTTCATAAAGATGCTCATGATTGGCGTTTGTGTAGATAGATGTATTAAGGGATGGGTGGATTAATTGGTAGATGAAATGTTAGATAAATAACCGGAAGGATGGGATGGATACATAGGCGAGCAAAAGATTAGGGATTGGAAGGATGGGTGGTGTATGACCTTTTAATCCCTGGTGTAGTGGATATATGCATCAGAACATGTATCAAAGAGCTGGGCACAGTGACACATGCCTGTGATCCCAGCGACTCAGGAGGCTGAGGCAGGAGGATGGCAAGTTCAAGGTCAGCCTCAGGAAGCTAGCTAGACCCTCAGCAACTTTTGAAACAGGTCTCAAAAAAATAAAATAAAAATGGTGGGAGATGTAGCTCTGTGGTAGAGCACCTCTGGGTTCAGCCCCTTGTACCATTAAAGTAAAATAAAAATGGACTGGGGATGTGGCTTAGTGGTAGAGCACCCTGGGTTTATTTCCCAGCACTTCACAAAAGAAAAAAAAAAATAAGTGTCATGGGATTACTTGATGGACTTCGTTGTGATGTAGCCAAGAAGTTCATGTCCCAATTTCTCCCCAGCTCTCTCTGTAACCAAGGGAAGATATTTCACTCTATAATGTCTCTGGGGCTCAGTGGTAGAGCCCTTGCCTGGCATGCATGAGGTCCTGGGTCTGATCAGCACTGCAAAAAAGAAAGAAAAAAAAAGTCTCTGATTCTTCCTAAAACTTGTACTTCTGGAATGTTTGGGGGGCGCTGCATTTCAGCTGCTTAGCATCCACGGGGTAAGTTGGCCCTTCTTTGTATTTATTATTCAGCAACAAACATTTCCTAAGGACATATTACGCTCCAGTGACAATGGTAGGTGCCGGGGATGTGAAGTTGAAAAATCACCGCCTCCCGGGAGCTTCGAGTCCGGGGCAAGGGGCCGGTGCGCATGCGCATGGTTAATTGCGCAAGGACTCCAGCGCATTAATCGTCGCCCGGGTTTATTGGGTACTTACTAGTAGGAGAATAAGACTCGGATGGAGAAAGAGGAGGATGCCTCTGGTAGTAGAAAGAACAAGCAGGAGACATCATCGCCTGGCATGCAAATTATAGGTGCCATTAGCTTCATTTCGTACATGTACAAATTGAGGCTCCTGGGGGTTAAGTGGATATTTCAAGATCACATAGCTGATAAGTGGCAGAGCCAGAACAGCACATGTCCCCAAGACCTGGGCTTGCAATGGCTCCCTGGCCCTACTGTAGCATGCAGTAGAGCACAAAGGACAAGGGACAACCGTCCTTGGGAATACAGAAGGCAGCAAAGCCGACTCTTCTGAGGGGGACATGGGGACTTTGTCCAGCAAGCAACAACTGAGTGTGGGTGGGCTGCTCTGTGTACCTGAGGGATCCTCCCATGGACTCTGTCACCTCAGTGCCTAGCTTGCTGAGTGCTTGGACCAGGGACGGGGGTGCATTTCCTCCCTCGGTTACCCCACTCCATTCTCATAGATGACATGGTGCCAGGGTGGGTGGGACCAGCTTGGGATCGGATAGACCTGAGCTGAAATCCCAGTCCTCGGCCAGCTGTGGGACATCCAAGTGGCAGAGCTCAGTGACTTGCACACAGTAGGACTCAGTCACTGGTGGGTCCCTTGGCTTGAACCCTGGGCATGAGCAGCCTACTCAGATATTCTTACCAGAAAGTCCCTTTATGCTCAGGGGACCCCTGTGAGTCTGATAACAGCAGAAACACACACCCACCCCCTGAACTGCGCTCACCACCTCTGGAGGTTGGCAGACCACCACCGGCCCAGACGCAGACTTCTTTTAGGACTAAAGTCTAAGTTATGAAGTTGCTCACGTTAGCAATTTATTAGTTTTTCACTGCTATAACCACAATACCTACAAGAACCACTTGAAAGGAGGAAAAGTTTATTCGGGGCTCACAGTTGCAGATGTCTCAGTCTGTGATCAGCTGACTCCATTGCTCTGGGGCCCAGGTGATGCAGAACATCATGGCAGAAGGGTGTGTGTGACAGAGGAAGGATGCTCAGCTCAGGACAGCCAGAAACTGAGGGTGGGGTGGGGGAGGGCTGGAAAAAAATTCAATCCAAGGCCACCCCACCCCTGTGACCTGCTTCCTCCAGCCACGCCCCACCTGGTTCAGCTACCAATGGATTGATCCAGCAAGTGGACGAGGTCAGAACCCTAAAACCCCACCTCTGAACCCTGCTGCATCGGAACTCATGCTTACAAAGTATGAGCTTTGTGGGGGAGAGGGGGATATTCCTAGATCCAAACCATACAAGCATTTTAGTGATCTTGGATTCGGGAAATCTGAGGGCACCAGAGATGACCAGCTTTGAAAGTTTCTCTATGGGCAAGCAAGAAAATGCTCTCGTTGGCTTGTGAATCGATAAAACCACCACCACCAACACTGTTTGGACCATTCCTGTGTTTCCCGTGTATGCATTAATTTTTAATAGTTATATATATAAAAGATATGCAACATGATGGCTTTGACATATAACAAGTGAAATTATATTCAAGCAAATTAAAACATCCATAATCTCATACCATGATCTCAAACTGGATGTAATGGTGCACACCAGTCATCCCAGTGGCTTGGGAAACTGAGGCAGGAGAATCCAGAGTTCAAAGCCAGCCTCAGCCAAAGCGAGGTCCTAAGCAGCTCAGTGAGACCCTGTCTCTAAATAAAATACAAAATAGGGCTGGGGATGGGGCTCAGTGGTTGAGTGCCCCTGAGATCAATCCCCAGTACCAAAAAAAAAAAAAAAAAAAAAAACCCATGATCTCAGTCACTGAATGTGTGTATGTGCACAGCAAGAATGCCTAAAATATACTTCTTATCAAAACCCCCCAAATATAGCTCAAAATTATTAACTGAAGTCTTCATACTGGGCGTTAGGTCTGTATCCAGCTTTATCTTGTACATCGGTGACCTCGTATCTTTTGACCTACACCTCCCCATTTGCTCCACCCCAACCACCCTGGTAACCACCACTTGGTTCTCTAACTCTATATTCAGTAGCTCCCCCTTATCTGAGGGGAATATGTCCCAAGATCCCCAGTGAGTGCCTGAAATTGTGCATAGTACCAAACCCTATCAACACAGGTGTTTCATGACCCTTCATACCTATGATAAAGTTTAATTTATAAATCAGGCACAGTAAGAGATCATCTGCAATAACTAATAATAAAATAGAACAATTATAACAACCTAGCGTGGTAAAAGTTATTATACACGGATGAACTGTTTATTTGGGGGATTTTCCATTTCCTAGTTTTGGATCACAGTTGACCAGGGGCCATTGAAACCATGAAATGCAAACTTATAGGCAAGAGATTATTCTACTCAGCTTTTTAAACTACTCGACATGTGAGTGAAATCATGCAGTGTGTTTCTTTCTATGCCTGGCTTCTTTCAGGTAGCATAATGTCAGCTCTGTTAGTTTTTGAACAAATGAGGGAAGACCCCCTGTATGTCCATTTTACAGATGAAGACACTGAGGCTCAGAGAGGTAAAGTTTCTTGCCCAGGATCATTCAGGAAGCTGGATAGCCAGGACTTGAACCTGGGTTCATTTAATCCTAAAAGTCATGTTCTCCGTGTGAGAAGATTCTACCCAGGGCCAGCTGTTGCTCACACCCCAAGGATAAGTGTAGTTAAGATGCATTGGACCAGAGCTCCCATGGCTAGATCAGAGGCCGGGTGGGTGCAGTGGGTGACTTGCACTTAGGCCTGCTCTGCTCCCAGCCTTGGGACAGCTGTGTGGGAAGCTGCCTGAGCTCACCCTCTCTGAGCATGAGTCCATGGCTGGCGAAGTCCTCTGAGGTTTCCAGGGCAGGATCCTCCAGGGGGCGCCACATGGGAGCTGCTTTTCTGGCCATGGCTGAGAACCCTGGGACGATACACCATCAACACCAGCACATGGGTGTCCCATAATTAGATGGTTGGTCTCATTCCTAGAATTCTGAGACTGTCGACAAACAGGGGAAACCAGTGAGCCATGGGGACATCTATAATTGATGGCTTGATGCCTTTGTCCCCTGGAAAGCAGCCTGCAATTGTGGGTTTTCTCCACCATGACTTTGATGGGCAGAGAAGGACCCTACTGACAGTCCGATGGGGGTGTCCTCCCACACAAAGCCACAAACCCACTGAAAAGGGTGCCTTCAGCCAAGGCCCCTCCTGGGGCCCAGCTGCCACCCCCAGGGCTGTTTGAACAATCCGCTCATGTTGAATAGAGCCTTTTTTAGGGGACACTGTTCCCACTCCCCTGTCCACCCACAGGGACACAGATTCAACAAGCACAAAGGCAGGCAGGAAGCAGTCCTGCTGTACTGAGGCGGGTCCTGCCTGGAACATTCCAAGCCATCCTTTCTGAAGCTCAGGTGTACTGTGGGACACCAGGCACGTGACTGTGATTTGGGGGCTCCCTTCTGAAATGTGAGGGACAGTGGAAGTCCACCTTGTGGTGGGAGTGCAGGGTATCAACCACCTTGGATGAGAGGCATGTTCGTCTCCTAGGGCTGCTGTGTTAGCCAGGTTTCCATCACTATAACAAAATACCTGAGATAATCAACTTATAAAGAGAAGATTTATTTTGGATCCCAGTTTTGGGGAGGTTCCAGTCCATGGTTAATTAATTGGCCCCTTTGCTTTGAGCCTAAAGTGAGGCAATACATCATGGACAGGAGGGGGTGACACTCCTCCTCACCTCATTGCCAGGAAGCAAAAGAGCAAGGAGGGGCCCTGGTCCCACAATCCCCAATGACCTAAAGGCCTCCCACTAGGCTCTGCCTCTTAAAGGCCCACTGCCTCCCCATAGTACAACCCTGGGGACCAAGCTTCTAACACATGGGCCTTTGGAGGACATTCAGGATCTAGGCTACAGCAGCTGCCATGACACATTACCAAACTAGGCAGCTCATTCAGCAGAGCTCTCTTCTTTCCAAGATCTGGAGGCCAGGAGTTCACCGGGTGGATTTCATACAGAGTCCGTGAGGGAGAATCTGTTCCATGCACCTCTGCTTCTGGCAGTCCCAGTGTCTCTCAGGGTCTCTTCTCTAGCAGGTGGCCTTAGATTCTACAGGAAATAGCTGGAGAATGGAGAGGCAGCCACAGGGGCAAAGGGAGAGAGACGAAGTTTGCAGAACAGGGTGGCTCTGGGTCAAGGGGGCCTGGCAGCCATCGTGGCAGCAGACGAGAAAGACTGCTCTGGGTGCTGTGTGGGACCCTGTGGGGGTGTTAGAACCGGCAGAGCTAGTTCAGAGGTGTCCGCAGTGATCCTGGTGGGAGATGGCCGAAGCCTTTTCAATGGGGCTAGGGAGTTGGGGCTAAAAATGGAGCCCGTTTCACCTCTAAACTCCCCATGTCACCTCGTCAGATGGCAAGGGCCAGAGAGGAGAGGTCCGGCACTATTTGGTGTCAATTCTGACCGTGGAGGAATTTGTTGGGCAAATCAGTTAAGCTGTTGGAGCAGTGGTTTCCCCACCCATAGAAAGTGTGTCACCTGGCCACGGTTGTCACCACAGCTCACAGGACCATCTACTCACAGCCCCATGAGGGGACATGAGAACATGTCCACAGGGACAGTGCCCGACAGCCCAAGGCCCAGCCCCAAGCCACTGGCATTGACATCTACCAACCGGTTATTCTCCAAGGACCCAAGGCCAGGTTCTGGGGACCTGGTGAGCAAGACACTGTCTCTACCCTTGAGGATGTCCCGGCTAGTTGGGAGGATTTTTGTGTAAAAGGAAAAGAAGAATTAGCCCGGCCTGGAGCGCTGCCCAGGCTGGGTGGGGACAGGCAGCAGAATGGCCTCTGTCCTCCCCAGCCGGCCACCAGCCTGGACGCAGAGCAGAGTAATATGATCGGGGCTGGAAATGTCTCCTTGGCGTGGAGGGACCGAGGGACAGCGCGTGTGTGTGTGTGTGTGAGTGTGAGTGTGTGTTGGGATGGGGACAGTTACCTAAATAGCCCAAGTCACGAGGCTCATGGACTGGGTTAGTGACAGCCACAGGGTCACGAGATTCACGCAGGAGTCACCACCAGAGCTGAGAAAGACGTCCAGGGCCTGACCTGGCCAGGAGCCATCCTGGGAAAGGTCAGGGGTGAAAATAGCCCAGACTGTCAGCAGCCGCGGCTGGCTTCAGGAAGGGACCCACGGGGTCTCTTCAACCAAACCCTACCACGCAGCTTCTGACCCTGACGCGGGCAGAGAAACCCCAGCCCAGGGCATGGGGTTGGTAACGGTGAAAAGCTGGACCCAGCATGATGCCCACTGGGAGAGAATAAGTAGAAGTTTCCATAATAATTGGACAATTTTAAAGAAAGTACTAGAACGAGGAGCATTCACAAGGACCAAATCACAGACCTATTCTGCAGGGCAAGAAAAGGAACTTAGAGAAGATGCTGAAATCATAATCATATTGATGCACAGCTGAACATGTGTGCCTATGCAGAATAATTCCATCCATACTTTATTGACATAGATATTCGTATATATCCACGGAGAACAACGTTGGAAAGACACTTGAGAGATTCTCAGCATCCAATCCCCCTGGGAAGCCCCGGGAAGCACTAATGTGGGCGGATATTTGTGTCACCTGCAGCAGATCATTTATTTTGACACTCCCCCTCTTCCATGTGACAAAATTATTTTAAGTTAATAATAAGTATTATTTTCATGGTTTGTTAAATTTTTTTATTTAAACCAATTATTTTTAAAGAATACACTTCAGTGTTAAAGATGCCTTCAAATTCAGCAAAACAGATCATGGAGGAACCAAAAATTGGGGCTTAATGAATACCCCCAAATTGTATGCCTCACGGCTCATGCTGAGCTTCACCCTTTTAAATTTTAAACACGGATGAATTTTAAACAGTGCTCTGAGTGGTGGCAAGGAATGATAGAAATAACTCTGGTGCGGTTTCTTTGTGCTATAATCACTATTTGTTTTGAATCAACTGTTTAAACATAGGCAGGTACGGTATCCAGAGATGGAAGACACACTAAGCCTGCAGTGACTTTGAGCGATTCCAAAATGTTATTAACTTTCAAACTTTCAAAAAAAAATAATAATAATCAGGCGTGGGTGAATCTCTCTGGTTTGTGTCAGGGACCTGGGTGGACCTGGGGAGGCAGGTCTTTGAATTGGCATCCGCGTAAAATAGGGCGTTCATAAAAGAATACATTATAAAAATGTGTTGATTCAAATCTTATTATTAAAACTTAATAGTCATGCAGCAATGGTTTAGAAACAAAATACTCCCTCGGGGAATTTTCGACTTTTGACATTCTTTAGAATAGTCAGGGCATGGTGATAAGAAAAGCAAGGCTGACTTTAGCCACTTGTGCTATTGTTGGAAACTTTGCTACAGACAGACCAGCCTTTTAGTACCTGCATGCCAGGTGACCAGCCCCCTCAGCCTGGCCCTTGGTGTCCCATTGGGTTTGGATCTGGGAGTTAAAGAGGACTTTAGCTTTATCTCTCCTCATATGCTAATTTTTTTGTAGCAAGGGAGCTGAATGTGGATTCTGACCTCAAACTGCCTGGCTCCAATCCTGGCCCCAAAGCATGTTATTTTACTTCTCCTGGCCTCAGTTTCCTCACCTGTAATATGGGGCTAATAATGCCTAAATCATTCAGTGGTTGTGAGAATGTTATCGTTTGTTTAAAACCATATAAACACCTCGTGGCATAAATGCTACGTCTTGTGTTTAGAGGAATATAGATCTATATAAAAATGAGATGCAATTTTAAAAAGCATTTCCTTAAACAAGCGCTGAAAGAAACTTCCCCCAATTTTTGCCAAGGTGGAGTAGGAAATGTGAGGGATGGTATTTTTATTCTTTGTGCTTTTTTAAAAATTTCCAACCTTCCCTTTTGAGGCTGGGAAGCAGGGGCTGGTGGTCTCCTTGAAGCCCCAGAGACTGAGACAGGGCCCAACCCCCAGCTCACCCCCGGCTTTGCGCCTGAGGATCTGATTTCTGCGCAGGACACCTCTGTCCTGGCCCTTGACCGCCTGCGGCAGGACAGCAAGCAGCAGCTTTGTGTGTGTGTGTGTGTGAGCAAAATTTCTAAACCTGGAAGTGGGCAGGGGAGCAGCCGGGCTTCCAGAGAGGAAAGAGGAGCTTGGGCCAGGCTGGCAGGAGTGAAAGTGGCCTCTAGGATGCAGAGACAGGACAGGGACTGGGCCTGCAGGGCCGCCTCTGGGGCCTCCCCACCCACCTCTCTGTCCCTCCGCCTATTGGCTTCCATCTCTCCACCCGCCTTTCTATTGGCCTGTCTGCCTGTCCATCATCTCAGGCCTCTACTACGGGACTCATTCATTTACTCCACGGTCCCTGCTAAGCCCCTCCCTTGTTATGGGGCCCTGCTAGTCCTGGGGCAGGGGAGCCAGGAGAGGCTGGCGTTCTTGGGGTGGGGTAGGGGGGTCCCATAAATAAAAAGAACACCAGACAAGGATGTAAGGGCAGGTTGGGTGACGCCTGGGAGAACCGCGCGGCCTGCCCCCTGTCTGCCCCACCCCCCCTGTCCTTACACTTCCCAGGCCGCCCAGCTTCCACCTGGCCAGTCCCCAGGGTTTTGCTCCACCAGAGGCCCCTTCTCAGAACGTCCTTCATTGTCACCCAAGTTCCCAATGGCAAAAATCCCCCGTACACCTGTGAAAAATACAGACTTCTAGAACCTTCCGGAACCATTCGGAACTGGAAGCCTGTCACGGGCAGAGGAGCCCAAGGCTAGTGAGCTGAGCTACCTCTACTCCCTTCCCCCGTCCCCTGGGTCCCCTGCCCTCCGCCCGGAAGCCTCACCTGCAGCCCAGGATGTTGGGACAACTGGGCCAGGTGACAGGGCCCCAGGGACACAGATGGGCCCTTTCTCACAGCTGGGAGCCCTGGGGGAGGACTCACTAAGCCAGGAATCAGACCTGCTCCGTGCCAGGTTGCCAGGAACCCCGGAGACCAGGCCTCCGGGAGAGCAGGGACAGGGCTGTGCCCTCAGGACGGACAGCTCTGAGGAGGAGGAGGAGGAGGAGGAGCCCCAGAGGGGACCCAGCAGCCACAGAGCCAGGTATGAAGCCAGGGCAGGGGAGGGCCAGTCATTCTGCCTGGAGGGGAGGGGGCTCTGCCCCGACTGGGCCCTGGTGCTCTCCACCCTGGTGATCCCGGGCAGAGTGTATGCACTTGGTTAAGGAAAATACCCACCAGGGGGCTGGGACAGGCGGCTCAGAGTGGGCAGAGAGCCATGGGAAAGGTGATCCTGCAGCTAAGAATAGGGCTTCTCCGGGCTTGAGGGCCCCAGACCTCCCCTGGGGCTCGTGGCAGATGAAGGGAGGAAGGGATCCAAAGCAGAGTTTGAAAACCCACTGGTGCATCGCAAGGGCTTGCGGGCGCTTGGGAGGCCGGGTGACCCTGCCACCGTGCCGTGCCAGCATGCTGTCCCGTCCAGTGGGGACAGGATTCACTGGAAATGTCAACTCACGGGGGCTCCAGGTGGGGTCTGGGTCTGGGTCAGAAGTTGCATGTGATGTGATGAACATGGTCTGCTGGGGACCCTGCTCTGTGTCTTGGTGACATTTGGAGAGGACATTGGGGCCCACAGGTCTCAGCTCCACGGCCCCTCTGCCTTCCTCACCCTGTGGGGACGCTCTGAGCCCTGGGGACAGGTGTTCGCTGGCCCCATCCTCAGTGCCAGCCAAGCCGCCTTGCTCCTCACGTGCCAACCAGCCCCAGGCAGGGAACGGCAGCCCCGGGCCAGGCACGAGGAAGCGGGGATGAGAATCACGTAAACCGTGGTGGAGACAGTGACGGTGACCACCTGCTGTCCAGAGACACTCCCCATGGGGCTCCTCTGTTAGAACGAACAGCCCCTGAGCTGGAGGGAAGGGTGCGCACAAGGAAGGGCGTTCCAAGCAGGTGGAGTCACAGGGACAAAGGTGCTATGGTGTCTTTAGGGCCACGGGGAGAATCCATCATGGGCAAAGTTTTGCTTCCAGATCAATCACGGCCACAGAAACCCTCCTCTTGGAGCCTGCTCCTGGGGACCCGGCCAGACAGCACCTCTTCCCGTCTCAGCCTCCAACTCGCCCTCCCTGCCCACCTGGCTCTCCCCATCCCTCCCCCTGCTCCACATCCCCTCCATGCCAGCTCACGGCCACCTCCACCACTGACTTGGGAGCAGATGGCGCCCTCTGGGCCAGAGAGCCCCCTTCCCGGTGATTTATGATCCTTGGTTGGGCGGTGTTATTTTTAGCCCTCTCTTGCCACCTTTTGCTGTCCTCAGCTAGGGAGGAGATTTTGCTTGGTTCTCTGAGCGCCCGAGGGGGTTATGTGAGTGGGTTTTCAACCAGACGTAACTTGGTTCCCCCCCCCCCCCC
>NW_026000138.1:5047116-5081844 GCF_001458135.2 Marmota marmota marmota
TCCCCCCCCCCCCCGACACTGGGTGACATCTGGAAACATTTTTGGTAGTCACAACTAGGGTGCAGGGTGCTGCTTCATCCCGTGGGTAGACACCAGGCACATTGCTAAGCTGCTGTTCATGGGGCAGGAGGCATTCATGGTCCCAACTTTGGAAGCAGGTTGAGGGGCTTCCCCAGAGGACCAGCCAGGAAGCAGCAGGGACTAAGGCTCTGTTTCCCAGAGACCAGAAGTCCTGCCTCCGTGGATGCTTCAAGTCTGACAAATGTTGGGTTAGTGATGGTTCCTTGTAACTGTCTCCTCATGATGTATCGGTCAGCTCTTGCTGTGTAACCATTTATCCTTTCAATGTAAATGGCCTATTACATAAAGTTATTTAAGTTCAATTCTGCAAGTTGGCAGTTGGGTCTGGTTGGGAGGACTGACGCATCCAATCTCAGATAGTCTTTTCGTGCACCTGTGGCCAGCTACCAGGGTGGCCATAGGCTCCCTGATCTAGAAGGTTCTTTGCCGAGATGGATCATCTCTGCTCCAACTATTCCTTCCTCCTCCAGCAGGTGAGTCAGAATCTGTACATGCAAGAGAAGAGTTACAAGGACTCTTGAGTCCTACACTGGGAACTGGGAAACGTCACCTGTGTGGTATTCTATTGCTCAAAGCAATGACATTATCAGCTCAGATTCAAGGGAAGGTGAAAATAGACTCCCACTCTTCGAGGAAGGAGTCGCACAGAATCGTCACTGTGTTTGCCATCGACCACGATGACATTTTCCTTCTAGGCTGGGGTCACATAGGTATTTCGTAACTGCAGTGCCTAATCTGGCTCTAACAGATTGTTAGTTACTTAGCCGTGTGGCCTTGGGCAGTTACCTAACCTCTCTGGGCTTTGGTTTCTTCGCTTATATCATGGAAAATCACGCTTATCTTGCCCAATAAGATCTAGAGGGAGAGGATATTTTATGATCAGTCCTTGAAACAGAGCCAGGCCTGGCTGCTCCGGCTGGGCGTGTGCGTCTGTGTCCCACAGTACAGTCCTCTGTAATCCATCAAGGCCTGGCCATCCCTCAGTAGATCTCTCTTATTTTTCCAAGAAAAACCCAAGAGGTTTGGCTGGAAACTCTCGGGATCCTTTCACTCGAGTCCAGGAGCCCCTTGTGGATTCGTCATTTGTTCTGAAAGCAAACCTGGAGATTCCCTGACCGACACAGCCTCGGGGAAGGCCCCTCCTGCAAAGCTCCATCACGTTCAACAGACACGGCCAGGCGGCTCGGGGACGTACCGGAGGCCACCAGCTCCCAGGGAGCAGGAGAGAGCTGTGTCCTGACAGCGGGGGGCGGGGTCTGTGCAGGAGTCTCGGCCTGCTCAGTGCCCCACGTCCCTTCAGGGGACCCTGGTCTCCCCGCAGCAAGCATGTCACCAGCCTGGGGAAGCTGAGGCCAGACATTAAAAGAAGAAGAGAACGAGGAGTCCAGTCTTTGCCCTTCGTGTTCCTCGAATGAGCTCTGCCACTTAGTTAGACCGCCTGGTCCTGGTTATGAAGTGTGGACTTGGTAAGGCAGGATCTGTGACTTGTCACCTCCTGTAGGCTAAAGTTCTGAGTACCACGGCACTGGGGGGCTGGGTTACGATGTAGGAACCATGGGGGGGGGTGTGGAAATGTACAGCCAGACCACTGAGAAAGAAGGTTCTGGAACTTTCCAAAGTCACCGCAAAGTGAATGGCATCACTGGGATTCGAACCCAGGCAGACATGATCATAATGATGATGGCGGTTACTATTCGACTTCCTGTCCTTCTACGAACTCTGTGAGCCATTTCACCAAGGAGAACCTGAGTCACACGGAAGTGAAGTGACTTCCCCTGAGATCACAGAGGCAGCAAAGATCAGTACCGGCTAGGATTCGCACCCAGGGCTGGCTAAGTCTCGGCCGTGGTGCTGTGACCGTCCCCCTGGGGTTGAGCCCTCTGGGAAAGCTCATGAGATGAATGAGCCGGTGGGTGAGTGGGCGGGTCTCAGTTAAAGAACCTGAGCTCAGAGCAGCGGGTCCCCAGGGACGGAAGAGTGGCAGGACATGCAGATGGCCCCCAGGCAGACCCCTGAGAAAAGCACTCCCTTCCTACCAAGACCCCGGGAGACCCCTGCTGGCCCCCGCTCCTGGGTGTGGCACCGACACCTTTCCTGGTGGGGAAGGGAAGAGAGCGACTTAGGGGAATGTGTCACCCTCTGCCTGCAGAGAGGCCACCAGACTCTGGGTGAGGCTTAGTAATGACCCCTGACCCCCCCACCCCTGTGGAGCTGCTCAGAGTCCAACCACAGCCACACAGAACAGCCCGGAGCAGCTAGGAAGGCAGGTGACAAATCAGGGTCTCCTTCTCCATCCCCCAGAACAAAAAGATGCCCTCTCCCTCCTGAAGGCAGGGTTTAAACCACATCGTCCCCTGTGCTGTGTAGGTCCCTCCACCCTGCTAGTCCTCTGTATCCTCACGGGGGCCTACCTTTATCTCCCACATGGAGAGGCTCACGTGGCCCCTCTCCCCTGCTCAAGGCCTCCCCTGGCTCCCCGGCAACCTCAGAATTAGGCCTAGAGTCCTCCCTGTGGTCCACGAGGCCTGACCCCCACCCCGAGACCTTGGGGTCTTCCCCTCCCCTGCCACAGACTCCATGCTATCTCTCCCCCACCCCGAGCACACTTGTGCCTCAGGGACTTTGCATGTGCTGTTCCTGCTGCCTGGAGACCTCCTGCCCCAGGTAGGCTCAGGTCTTATTCTCCCAGCTCCAGTGGGTCTCTGATGAGGTGTCTTCTCATCAAGGAGGCTTTACTGGCCACCCCAGCTTCCCTGTCCCTTGTCCTGGTTTTCTCCCTAGCACTATTACCCCCCTGACGCTGCAGAACATCAGCCTCATGATCACAGGGCCCTGGTGTGTGTTTATTCTGTGTCTCCAGAACCGAGCCCAGGGTCGGGCTCTTCGTAGGTGCTCAATAAACACTTATTGGACAAATGAATGAAAGTGACTATTAGAGTAAGATGAATGGCCCTGTTTCACAGAGGAAGAGTCTGAGGTTCAGAAGAGTCTGAGGTTCTTGACACACGGGAGTCTCAAATGTCCTCTCCCCCCCCAAAAAAAAGATAGAAGAATCCGAATGAGGAAGAAGACAGTTTTACAGAGTGCCTGATATCCTGGCATAGAGTCCTCTATTGTTGACATTTTAGACTCTTTCTTCTCTCTGGTCAATAACTCCTTGACTCTCCTGTATATTTATATCTTTTTTCCCCCTGGATCTGCTTATTTCCTTAAGATTTTATTTCTTCTCTCCTTTCCTCAGTTTCCCAGTTTCGTTCACTGGATTCTGCAGGGCTTACGTTCAAATATCAGCATCAACGATGGCTTTCTTGAACAGATCTCACTTTAATCATCTTTCCATCTGTGTGGTCGGTGACCACATTTCAAAACTAATGCAGATTGATTTTCTTGTTTTCCTGGTTCCGTTGCTCGATATCTGTTATCAGACCCCCCCATCTCCTCACATTGGGCTTCTTTATTTTGATTCATTGCTTGATCAATGGGGCTTGCCTTGGAAGTTTTTGTCATTATCATTATTATTGAGGACATGCATGTGGCCAGCTTGTGACATCTGAGAAGGTGTTTCCAGTCCCCGGAAGGTGCCTTAGTCGTGAGAGGTAATTAAAGAGGGAAGAGAGCTCTTGGATGTGGTCCGTCACCTAGGATTGGTGGGTCCGGAGGCGTTGCTGCTGTGTGTGTGTGTGTGTGTGTGTGTGTGTGTGTGTGTGTGTGTGCGCACGTGCTCACTGAGCTATCAAAGACCTTCAGCAACATGCAGAAATCTATGTGAACCACTCAATAAAATGCTTTGACAAATTATTTACTCATCAACCCATCCACCAGGTCGTGGCATAAAACATTTCCACGTTCCCCGGTGCCCTTTCCAGCCCTCCCTCTACCCCCAGGTGCAGTCCAGGTTATGATAAGAGCAGAATTTAGCTCCACCTGTTCCTGAGCCGCCCGTGACTGGCAGCCCGAGGTGTAGACCCCAGGTTTGACTTCTTCCTCTCAGTGTTCGGCCGTTGAGCTCCCTGGGTGTGTGACATCTAGAACCGGTCTCAGTCAGGATACTACTTTTGAGGCTCAGTAACCTACGGTTTGTCCATTTTTCCTGGTGGCGGACAATGTGGGTGGTTCCAGCCTAGGATGACCGCTGGGCTGCAGGTCTGGGTATAGATGCTGGGTCCGTCTCCCCGGGAGGGCAGGGAGCCGTGGGACAGCTGGGCCACACAGAAGGTGCGTGTCCTAAGAAGCTGCTGACAGTTTCCCCGCATGGTCCTACATCCCGCCACCCGCCTAGGAGGAACCCTCTTGGGCCATGTCCTGGTCAGCACGCAGAGCGGCCAGGTGTTTAAACGTCCTTGCCTCGTTTCCTCGTCACCGTGCTGCTGGGTGTGACGGGAGGGCCTGCTGTGGCTTGGGGACGAGGGAACGGATCCGACTTTCACGTGCTCACGGGACACGGGAGCATCTTTCTGAAACGTCGCTTTGCCGAGGGACATCTCTGGCCTTTGGTCCTGAGCCCTGGAAGCCTACAGAAAGCCTGGGGGAGGTGACCTGCGTGGTCACGCCGTGAGTCGTGGTTCAGGGTTTTGGGGTGTCTTTTTTGGGGGGTGTTTTCTTCATTTCCCCCCTTGTCTCTGAAACTTCCTGACAGTGATTCTTGATGCATGTGTCTGGAGCTCACTCAGCTCCGTCGACTATAGACTGAAACCTCAGGTGGCTCTTCTATTCTTATTTCTTATCACTTTTCTCTCCCCGTTATGTCCCCTTTTCTGGAAGGCCGGCTGCGACCTTCCTCAGTCTTGAGAGGACATGAACCACAAGTAGCGAGAAGTTGGGGGGGAAATGGAGATTGTCACAGCTGGACATTTCTGGTTTGGGATTCCAGCCACTGAGCCCACAGGGTGGGGACCATCGTCCCGGGCAACCCCACCAGGAGGCTGAGATTGGAGTCCAGAGCCGCCTCTTCCCTGGTGAGTCCAGGCCTCCGAGCCTGGCTCCTGTCCATGGCGGCCACCCATGAGTCAGCTCCCCACGGAGATTCCCTCCCACACGGCGTTCCCTGCCACGGCGGTCCTTCCTGTGTCCTCCCCAGCTGGATCTAAGTGGACCTGTCGGATCTGCCCCCTTCATTCCTGACAGTGCCGTGACCCGGGTCTCTTCCTCCTTCACACTTGACCTCGTGCCAATGCGTTCAGAGCCCCTTTCAGTCCAGTCCCTTGTGCACTCTGTTTCGCATGAATGACATGAAGTCAGGGGCGCCGTGGACGCCAGCTTCCCCGGTTCCCCCTGATCCAGCCTGGCCCCGGGGTCTTTTTCCCCCCTGTTAATTCTGAAGATGACGTCCTAAGAGCGATGCAGCTAGATCCCGCTGGAAAAGCACCATCCCGCCCAGAAGCCCTTTTTCCCGTCCCCAAAGCCACAGGAAGCTGTCATCTCATTAAACCGAGATCAGATGTCACCTGGGAAGGCGCCCTTTGTGTTTTCTCTGCCCAGGAGCCTCTTACCAGATCTGCACAGCGCACAGGACCCCGTGCAGCCGGGCGCTCACCCCGCCTGGGCCCGCTTTGCTGCCGGGACCGAGGTGTCTGCAGGTTTTGAGGAACAGGGAGAGAAGTCAGGTTGGAAGTTCCGACTCCATGGAAGGGTTTGTGGCTATAGTGAGGGGAGGTCCCCTGCCGCCCAGCTACTTCCCACCTCCCGGGAACATCTCGCCGTTCACAGGGGGACCACCACTGTGGGGGACCTTCACTGTAGGGGACCATCATGGTAGGGGACCATCACTGTGGGGGAGGAGGAAGGAGGAGAAGCACAGATGGGTGGGTGGATGGATGGACAGATGGTTAGATAGATGGGTGGTTGGGTGGAAAGTGAGTGGAAGTCTGGGTGGGTGGGTGGAGAAGGGAGTGGGTGTTTGGATGGGTGAAGGTGAGTAGAGTTGGGGGAAGGGGTTTGTACAGGAGGCGCTGACCTCAGCCTTAGCCTCTTCTCAGGGGTTCACTTCACCCCCTCTTGACCTACGGCCCGGCTACCCCCATTTCACAGATGTGAAGTAAATCCTGAGAGCAGACTCGACTCCCTGAACACTGTGAGACCATGGAGGGAACAAGGATGAGACTCAGGACCCTGGACTCTCATCATGTCCTCCACACTGGGGCTCTTTGCTGAGCACGGTGGTGCATGTCTGTCATCCCAGCAACTCGGGAGGCTGAGGCAGGAGGATTGCAAGCTCGAGGCCAGCCTCAGCTAATTAGTGAGACCCTGTCTCAAAATAAAACGAAAAAAGGGCTGGGGATGTGGCTCAGGGGTTAAGTACCCCTGGGCTCAATCCCTGGTAACCCCCCCCAAAAAATTGGGGCTCTAAATCAGGGGCCCTTGGATGAGACTTCAGTGTCCATGAACCCGCTCAAATGGTACGAAAGCTAAATGCATTGGGGAAATTTCCTGGGGAGAAATTCTGTAGCTCTCTCCATATTCCCAGAGGAACCCGTGATCCCCAACAGCTGAAGAGGGACACTGGTGTTGTGCGGGGGTGACACGCACTGTCTCAGCCGGCCCAGCTGCGTCTCCCTAGGGGGCAGGTGCCGCGGTCAGCAGCCAGGTCCTTGCTGGCTCCGTGGCCTTACCCTCACACCCTTTCTTTCCCTCCGTGGTTCATTCCTACTTTGGAATTAGGTGACACCCTTTCCACTTGCAGGTAAGAGAACTGATGACCAGAGAGGAGTCGAGGGAGCTCACCTTGCTTAAGGAGATGGAGCCGGCGCAGGGGTCCCCTGGGTGTAGGTCCAGGCACAGGGCCCAGGACTCGGCTTTTCTGCACATCTCCCTTCGATGGCCATGCAGCTCTTTCGGGTACCAACTCTGAGAGCCACGGTATAGAAGGAGGTTTTCCTAAGAGGGGGGACACGGGAAGGGCTGGGGTCGGGGCTGAGTAGCCACGTACCCAAGCTCCCCCTCAGACCTCACTTGATGTGCTCGCTCTGAATCAGGCTCAGCTCAGACCCGCCAAGTGCATTTATCTGAAAGGCACGCGCTTGACCCTGCACCTCCGCCACCCGGCACCCTGCCACCTCCCCCGAGACCCCACCCATAGCTCACTCCACGGACACCCGGTATTCTTTTTTTTTTTGGTACTGGGTATGGAATCCAGGGGCGCTTAACCATGAGCCACATCCACGGCCTTTTTTTTGTTTACATTTTATTTAGGGACAGGGTCTCTCTGAGCGGCTTAGGGCCTCACTAAGTGGCTGAGGCTGGCTTTGAACTCACGATCCTCCTGCCTCAGCCTCAGGAGCTGCTGGGATGACAGGCGTGGGCCACCGCGCCCGGCTGGGTAACCAGAATTCTGACTCCTGCCACTGTCCGTGGCTTCCCTCCCCTTGATTTCAAACAGTGGAACTCCGTGACCTGTCCTCTTGGTGCCGCGGCTCCCTAAGGATAGATGGGCTTTCTATCTTCTGTTTCTCACTCTGAAAACTCAGGTTGGAGATCGTGTCCATGACCCCTGCCCTCTCTGTGCCTCTCCCTCTGTGTCACGTGCCTGTCCCAAAAGCTCCTCTGGCATCCCGTGACCCCTGGCCAGACCAGGGCTTGTACGACACCTGTTTCAAGACACCCCTGGAAGGGGAGGCGTTTGTTTTACAAATGGGGAAACCGAGGTCGAGGTGGGTTAGACCCACGCGCTCTGAATTCCACCGTCGGCCAACAGGAGCCACAGGTGGTTTCAGATCCAGGGCCTGCCCCGCCATCTTACCTCCTGATGGAAACTGTGATGCCTAGTGGGTGTTTGTTGATTGACTAAAGGACGTGAACCCCTTCGCCATGCCTGCCTCGCCAGTCACTGGGGTTGGTGCCTTACCTGGGCCTGGATTAATTCCCACGGTGACCCACAGCCGGGCCAGCTGGGCTCCCTGGTGGGCAGTGGATTTGGTCACCCCGTCGTGGACCCGGCTGGGCTCATGCCTGAGCTGATCACTTTGGGAAACTGAGTCCTCAGGCCTGGAGATCGGGCCCAGTGACCAGTGCCACTTGCAGCCACCGAAGGCTGAAAGCACAGCTGGGGACCCCTGTGGCAGTTGGGCCACCAACAGTATTTATTCTTGAAATAGAGATAAAGAGGGATGCCAACACTGTGATTTTTTTTTCCCCTAGATTTTTGAAGAAGGAAAGAGAGAGAGAGAGAGAGAGAGAGAGGGGGGGGGAGGGAAGAACGGGGGAAATGAGCCTAATTATAAATGAGAGGGACTTGAAGTTAATGATGACTCAGTTTTTAAATTGGTGTTGGACGAGAGCAAGAAAGAACAGGGCGATTAGGAAGGAACGAGGAGCTTCAAACACAGGAGAAGAGCCGGTGAGGGGCCGTGGGGAGGCCAGGCTGGAGGGACGCAGTGGTCCTCGGGGCCAGGCCGGGTGGCGTCCCACGGGGAGCCGCACAAGGGGGCTCAAGCGTTGTGCCAACAGGACCCGAGCCTCATGTCACGCCAATCTAGGGTGCCGCCGTGTCTCATCTGGAACCCTGAGGGGCCTCAGGCACCCAGTGGAACCCTCTAGACAAGTGACCGCCATTCCCTTGTTCTAGAGTCTTCTGTGGGCTTCCCAGTGCATGCCAGGTAAAATCTAGACGTCCAACGTTGGCCTCCAGGTTCTAGTCTGAGTGATGAGCTGATGTCCACCTGTCCAGCCTCATCTCAAGTCACGCGGCCCCTCATTCATACACGTCGGGATTCTGGCCCCCAAGCTTGTTCCCACCACAGGGCCTTTGCCCACACTGCTCCCTCTGCCTGGACTACCCGTGCCTCACACGAGGAACCGGGGTATTCCTTCTCGACCTTAAGGGTCCAAATGTTACAGAAGACCTAGCTGAAGTAAGCCCCGCCCCACCATCTTCTCTCTGTTCTCCAGGACACTTCTTCATATTCCTTATTCCTTATCAAGGCTTGTCATGTGGCTTTGGTTCACTTGTTCTCTTTTATGCTGTCTTGTTTCTCCTCTGGACTATGAAGGAGGGGACTTTAGATTTTTATTTGCCAAAGTATTTCCCTGGAGCCTAACACAACGAACTATGCATAGTAATCAGGAAAGTCTCTTCCTGAAGGCTGCTTCAGGCATGGCTGGATCCAGGAGATCATCGTCCCTGGGGAATCTTTCTCTGTCCACCTCTTGGATCGGCTTTCTCCTGTGCCGTCTTCAATCTCAGGCTGACCTGTGACACCAGCTTATCACCTCCAGCAGTGAGAGTCTCCCTTTTTCCAATCCCCTCAGCGAAATTCACCATCGATGCACTTAATGAGTCCTGATAGAGCGCTTAGTATATCCCGGGCATTGTTCTAAGACCTGAAGAGCCATAGGTACACAAAATGGGCCTTGCCTTCTTGGAGCTTCCGTCCCAGTGAGGGGCACAGACAATAAACAGGTTGGGGACCTGCACTCATCATAGCTGGGGCAGAGCTGGAGAAGACCAAGAGGGGCCGGGAGGACTCCAAACCCCTGCTGAGAGCCGATTCTCCTCCTGGATGGCTCTCACTGCAGTGTGAGGAAGGCAGACTGTTCCCCAGCAGAGAAGGTCACTGTCACCAGAAAAGGGAAAGTGGGGACAGCCGGGCAAACCCAGGAAGCCGCTGCCCACAGCGGAGCAGCAGGCTCAGGTCAGGACCGGGACCTTGCTCTCTGGTGATCCATTAGTCATGTCTGCCAGGGGCGTGGGCAGCGGGGCTGGGTATCTGCCACACCTGATCAAGGGGCTAACACTGAACCTTCCAGGAAAGAGTGCCCCTGTCAGAAATAGATGTGCACAACAGCAGAGCTGGCTTCCTGAGGCCACCGGTCACAACGGACTCTGAGGTCAGGCCACTCCTGGCCCCCGCCCCTTGTATACCATGTGACTTTGGGCACATCAGATACTACTATCTGACCCTCAGTATCTTCTTCTTTGTTATATCAGTATCCACTCCTACCTCCCAGGCGTTTTTTTCAGGATGAAACCTGAGACCCTAGACACAAAAGCGTTCCTCTGTGGGAGGGACTCGCCCAGCCCTGCTGATCCTCGCCCAGGGAGGGGAGATGTCAGGAAGGGGAGCCGGAATCACCTGGGATCAGGGGCCTGCGGGGGGGGGCTACCTGGACAGGAACTAAAACCAGATCAGCGGTAGAGTGAGGGGGTTTGGCAAATCCACCTGCGGCTCCCAGAACTGCAAATGGGGGCCCATCTGGCTCTGCACAGCGCCCCCCGGAGGCCTCCCCGGTGTGGCGGGCAGGAGGTGACTGTGGGCTCTGCTCATCTATCCAGGGCAGCGGCCAGAGCTCCTTCCCCACAGGCTGATGGTCAGTCACAAGAGTCCCGGAGCAGCCAGGGGCATGGAAAGGACCCTGTCATAGGACACCCCTCCGTCTTGTTCTGTAGCTGCTTCCTCTGTGGCCTGGGAGTGCCCCGTGGACGTCCCCATGGGGAAGAGTCCCCTCGGCTCCTTCCTGAGGCCGGCGGCTGGAGGGCGGCTGAGCCTGGTGGGTGACCACACGGTGCAGAGGCCTCTGAGTCCCATCCGGGCAGACGGTGTCCCCAGGGACCGTCATTAAGGCTCACAACAGCAGGACCTTGCCACTTCCCATCCTAATGTCCCTGTAAGCAGCCACAAAACCTCGCAGTTGGATACTCGGAAACAATTAGCCCGGCTCAGGGCTCGGCCGCGTCCACTAACTTGAATGTGCTGCAAATTACGGGAAGCGGGGACAGGCAGGACGGGTGAGGTCACACCCATGGCCTCCTCTCACATGAGACCCCCCGGGAAGGGGTGGTGGCGGTGGCTCCTCCGCCACACGGATGGGGTCATCTCCACCAGGGGCTTCCGGGGACCCATGGTGGACGCCCACGGCCAGGGCCTCTGAGCTCAGGTCCAAAGGGGGACTCCACGCAGGCCTGCAGGGGGGCCTCCTGCCTCCTCGAAGGCCCCGCAGACCCACCTGGTGCTCCCCAAAATGGCCCCAGCTTTGGGTGACCCTGGGGCCAGGCAAGGTTGGTGGCTTTCACCACCCTGCTGTAGGCCGAGGTACTTCGTGGAGTGACAAAGGGCTACTTGGTAGCCATTTCTTAGAAGGTCCAGGCTCTGCCTGTCAGACGGCAGTGCTCAGAGGCCGGGTGACGTCCACCTGGGTCCCGGCTCCATCCTGTACAGGCCGCACGGCCGTCGGAGCCCTTCAAGCCTTGGGTTCCGCGTGGGCAAGATGGAACACCTTTTTAGAAGACAGATGAGTCCAACCCAGAGAGAGCTGGGGACGGGGACGGGGGCAGCTACTGGAACCGCAGTTCACAGAAAAACTGGCAAGTGTCTTAGAGGGGCTTGGAGCTCGCAGGTCACCTCAGGCCCAGAGAGGGCAGGTCACGTGCCCAGAAATCAGGAGGCGCTGCTAGAACCGAATCAGGGCCTCGACTTTGGCACGTCCCTCCACAGAGGTCAGGCCACTGCTTTGGGATGCAGCCAGGGACCGTCTGGCCGCCCTGAGCTCTGACAGTTGAACCTCTGAGGAACGGGGCCAGGAAGCCAGCGTCCTGCTGTCCAGGGACCTTGCAGAGGAACCATGATTCAGGGCCGCGATTTCCTCGTCCGGGGCAGGCTGCGCGATCTGGGTCGGGGGGTGCGGGACCCCTTACCTGTCCAACGTGGTCTCGTTGGAGACTCGAAGGCCAACATGGTCAGGTGGGTTAACAGCAGGACAACATGCCCTGGGGTCCCTGCCTTGAGCCCCCGGCTTCCCCAAGTAGGCAGCGAGGTGTTATACCCCGGGAGACCCGAGGACAGGCCTGTCCCCATTCTGACCCTGACAGGGCAGGGCAGGGCAGGGCAGCTTCCAGATGTGGGTAGAAATCATACCCCAAAGGGACAGAGCCTTGTGCCCTAGCCAGGCCTCGTTCCCTGCCCCACCTCTGCCTCTGTCTGACGAGAAGACCCTCAGCCCCTGTCACAAACCCTTCTGAGCCCCCGTCACCTGACCCACAGAATAGGGGTGACGCTGATCCACCCTCACAGGACCCTCCCCAGGAAGAGGAAGACGGTCCACCAGGGGCCACACCCAGGCAGGGGCCTGGTAAAGGCTGGCTCTGCTCGGCGTGGGGGATGTGAGGGTAGAAATCGGTGACCTTGGGGCTTGGGTTCCTCGTGCCTGGTGCAGACGGGGCCCTGGGTCCTGGTTAACTGATCCAGGGGAGAATTCCAAGGCTGTTCCAGGAATGTTCCGTGGCTTCCAAACAGGGTGGAGCCTTGGGAGATGCATGGCTCGAGCCATTCCCGGGTGGGGGATCCACACCAAGTGGGTCATGACCCGTTTCCAAGGAGCCCAACCTGTTCACAGCAGCCAACAATGAGCGTGTGTTTCAACCCCCTCAAAGAGCAGCACACCCCCAACATCGGAGACGCAGCCACCCTGGTTAGGGGCAGTGGGTCTCTTGTCAAAGAAACCTTGCTAAGAACCCTCAAGGACTTGAGTAAGTCCGGGCTGTCTGCCATGGACCCTCCTCTGGCCTCTTTTGCAATTCTCAAGTTGCTAGAAACCCCTGAAAGAACACATGTGCTCTGTGACCTTGGGGGAAAGACTTAACTTCGCTGAGCTTTAGAAATTTGGATTCAGGCCAGCGGCTCCCAGAGTTGTCACAAGGACTCAGGGGTGACAGGTGGGTCACAGTGCCGGTGCTTGACGTAAACCCTCAATTAATGGGGGTTCCACTGTTATCTAGAGCCGGGTCCCTGAGGCTGGCCTGGAACTCGTGAGCCTTCTCAGGGTTCAGGGAGGGAAGTTGGCTCCCTCCCCATGGCAGATCCAGAGGAACAGGGCATTCACTGGAGCTCACGGAAGGGAAAGAGGACCAAGTCTCCCGGAGGCTTAGGGCAGGCTGAGGCCAGGTGACCTCTGCAGGTCCCCTCTGCAGGCATCGAGCCCTTGACACAGCATTCTTGTGGGTTAGAGATGTCCTAGACTCTGCAGCCTGGTCCTCCTGGGCCACCGGTGAGGCCCAGGGGACAGGGCTTCCAGCAGAGCCTGCTCCCCACCCAGGGAGCCACCTGCCGGTTTGGGGGCTACTGGCTGCAGACAGCCAGGTGTTCAACTTTGCTCAGACGCCCCTCCGCTGGCTGCCGGGGCTGCCGGGGGAACCCCCGCGGCTGCTCTCCCCCAGCCCCGGTGACCCTCAGGCAGGGCTGCACCCAGCTGAGCAGGAAGGCCACCCCTCCCGCCCAGTGCCGCCCAGTCCATCCCCGGGAGCAAGCAGGTGCCAAGGACACAGGCTTGGCACCCAACCCGCCAGCTCCCCTCCTGCATGTCGTATGAACTCAAGAAACTGCGCCAGTTATTCTTGTTGTCTCACCAGCCTGGTCCCCTGAGGCTGGAAGGCCAGAGGTTTGAAACCTGTGTGTGGTTCAATATTCACTCATCAAACCTGTGCAGAGAGCAGGATGCAGACATGCTTGGCCTCGTTCTTAGGCAGGGAAGAGGGGAGACCTAGGGATTATTAGGGTCACCGTCACTGGCTCTTTTTCCTGGTGTTATTTCTGTTCTAGGAAATGTTCAAAGGACTTTAAACATGTGACCCCTGGGGCCTTTGACTGACTGTGCGGTCCAGGCAAGAAGTCAGGGCGTCCAGGGAACCTGCCACGGGCTCCCAGCAGCCCACTGAGGGACTATCCCCAGGGATCCTGGAGCTCCAAAGGGAAGGGGGACCCTGCCAGGTCAGAGATAAGGATGTGGGTTGGAGCTGGATCTTGAGGGACTAGGGATTTTCTTTTAAAAATAATAATAAGGGGGTGGGGGGCGGCCCCGCCAAGTGAGGGCACCGTGTGAACCAGCCCGGACGCTGGAGAAGTCTGCGCGGGGTTTCCCTAACCCTTGGCCTTGGGAGCCCCTCACCCAGGCACCCCGGCCAGCAGCGCCAACTGCACTGAGCAGCCCCCGCGGGGTCTCTCATCCAGGCCACCCCTGCCTGTCCCCTCCTGGATCACGCGGTCCCTGGGTCATTTCCCACAAGTATCAGGATCCTGCTCAGGGACCCTCGGTTGGGCCTGGAACCCGGAAGGCTCCCAGGACGTGGAACTTTGGATGTGGAAGCCAGGAAAGTCCCAGGGAAACCTCCAAGGCTGGTCACTCTGTCGGTGGCCACCCGGGCTGAAGGGCCCTCCACCCACATCCTCTGGGCCTCTGGGCTCGTCACCCCGGGTGACTCACCCCACTCCCAGGGCTGGCCACATCTCTCTCCTCCAGGGGTGGCGAGGGGCCAGGGGGGCCAACAGCTGCCTGCAGCTGCTCAGCGGAGCCACCCGCCTGGAGATGGAGGCCGGAGACTCCAAGAGCAGAAGGGGAAGGACCTGCCCAGGGCCACTGAGGGCGGGAGCATCTAAATGGAAATTTAAAGCAGAACAATGATAAGAATGGGGGTTTGTCACACTCTTACCACACCCAGCCCTGCCGAGCAAACCCCGAGTCACCAAAGGCCACTCGGCCTCTAAAAGCCGGGGTTTTTATACATCAGGACCATTTTACATAAAGGGAAACTGAGGCACAGATACATTCAATGCCTTGCTCCAGGGCAGCCAGCTGGGAGTCGGTCGGGGCAGGAGTCAAAGCTGGGGGCATCAGATGTCCCAGATCAGAGAGCAGGATGCAGACGTGCTTGGCCTCGTTCTTAGGCAGGGAAGAGGGGAGACCTAGGAGTTATTAGGGTCACTGTCACATCGGCTCCTAGTGTTATGGTTGTGACCATGTCCTCTGTTCCCGGAAATGTTCAAAGGACTTTAAACACGTGACCCCTGGGGCCTTTTGCTACCTCTGCGGGGTCCAGGCAAGACGTCAGGGCGTCCAGGGAACCTGCCACGGGCTCATGGGGTTTGGTCTGGCCGTGGGGCTGCGTCTTCCTGGTTCTCCATTATCTTCCACATTGACCACAGCAGGGAGCCAAGGAAAGGGGAGAGAAGGGAGGGAACCCGAGGGTGGGACAGAACCAATAACACAGGTCCCGGGAAGAAACAGCTCTATCAGAACGTGAGAGATATTTTGCAATAGTCGGAGATGCAAAGGACGGCCCCAGGGCGTGAGCTCTGGGCCTTATTGGAGCTCAGGCTGAGAGGGGATCCACGGGGTGGGTGCAGGATAGGGCTAGGACCTGACCTCCGCGCAGAGCCGTGTGTCTCCACGACAGTTTCTTGGTCTTCTTTGTCTCCTTTAATGTCACGACTACTCTGTAATTTGAGTATTAAGCTGCGTATTATTCCCTTTTCACAGATAAGGAAATTCACAGCCAGAGACATTAAGTGACTTTCCCCACGGGGAAGGAACAGGCTCCCCAGGAAGGCTTCCAATTCCAACTTTCCCCTCCTTCTAGAGGACGCCAGATGACCCCCAAAGTCCCTTCTGACCCAGAAGTGATGGGTTTCCTTGTTGGAGACACCCCTTCCCTACAGGAGGGGACCTTAATACCGCAAAATATTACTGAAGCTCCAACCCAAAAAACCGGTTCTGCAGGACAGGCAGAGGGACAGGGCGGAAACAGGGCAGATCTGGAGGGATCAGACTGATCTCCGACCGCCTGTGTGGCCTTAGGAATTCACTTAACCTCTCTGAGCCTTGGTTTCCTTGTGTAAAAATATAGATTTTTAAGACCAGTTTCCTTGGCCTGTTGAGAAAGTTCATCACACACACACACACACACACACACACACACACAAAGTCTCTAAAGGGCTGTATCAGACAGAACCAGGTCTAGACAGGTGGGAGAGCTACACGTGGCATGGCTCATTGCTCTCTGGTTGTCTTTCCTCTGGGGTTGGATACCTCAATCTCCCCCCTACAGATGAGCCTCCTCTAAATGGGAAGGTGTTCCAGGCATGAAGAGGGGGAGCTTGTGCAAAACACCCCCCTCCCCAGCTGAGCAGAAAGATGGCTTCCTTCACTCAGATCTGTTCCAGGGAAGGGCTCTGATTGGCTCTACTTGAGTCACATGCTCCTCCTGCAGACCAATCCCTTTGCGGGAAGGGTATTTGGTAACTCTGATTGGCTGAGGCCTTGGTCCCCTCCTGACCAGGATGGCCAGAGGAGCAGCATCCAGGAAGAGAGGAAGATGTCTAAGCTGTTGGGAACCCATTGGAAACATCTAGGACCAGGTGTGGCCTCAGGGGACTGTTCACCCCAGGGGACTGTCCTTATGGCCACGATGGTCTGGGAAAGCCAATGACAGTTTCACCTGGAGTGAAGTCATTGAGAAGGTTCTAGCAGGGAGAGAGGCAGGAGAGAGGGAGGCCAGACCTGGGAAATGCCACGTTCATGCTCCTCGGCTGGGACCACGGGACCACCTGCCTCTTTAGAGAGCAGGTCACGTGTCACGGGAACTAAAACCTGGGCCACTGGGTCACTCTCCTCCCCTAAAACACACAAGGTGGGCTCGGAGGAGGTTGCTTCCCCGTCTGCCCACTTCTGTTCACCTGTGACATTATTCCACAATATATTTGGCTCCGACCGGCTGCAGTCACAATGATATATATTTTTCTCACTGATTGAAACCTTTGAGGTGGAGATACAGAGGACAACGTCTGGGCCAGAGTCGGTGATTGGGTGTCGGTTCGGACACAATCCCAATCTGATGTCCCAGGTCTTTTTGGAAGGGGGCACCTCTCCACTTCACAACCCCCTGAGGGCCTCAAGCTGGTCCAAGCCCGACCTCAGAGGAACCCAGCCCCTGTTCTTTGGCCCCAGAACATTTCCAGTGCAAGGAGTTGCCAGCATTGAGCTCAGACGTCACGTCAGGTCTGACTCTGGAACTTCTCCTGAGGATCCAGAACGCCTGCTGGGCTCAGGTTCCCCTGAGCCACACGCGTCCCCTCTCCACCTGGCCGCTCTGCGCTTCTCCAGGGTCCTCACGGGGCCCAGTGCTCCGATTCGTTAACTGCTCAGCTCCTGCGGGCCTCTGAGCGGGACAGCCCAGCAGAAGAGGTCATCCGTCTCTCTCTGGCCAAGATGATGCCCAGAACCTTCCGCAGCAGCTTCTCCAGAAACCTCCTTGGAATTAAAAATAAAAACTAAAGATCAGGGAGGGAGACAAGAGTTCTCGTCCAGAGGCAGGTGAGGCCCAGCCTCGCCTATTCACGCTCTGTTTTCAAGCCTCAGACTATCAGGTGAAGCTTCTGGAAGGAATAAAAGGCGGGCGTTCAAGGGCTCCTCACTGCACGGCAGATGGGGACGAGCTTTCCCCAGGGAGGCAGGAAGGCGGCTTTAAGCACCGTCAGAATTACCTCCATTCAGCCGGTGAATAGTGTAATCCTCAGGCTGCTCGGAGCTCCGAGAAGCTCTTCAGTGGGCAGATGAGCAGGAAAGAAGCCGCGGACGGTTCTTCAGCTCGCTGCCTCACTGGAGGGTGATTCGCACCCGCCTACTTCCAAAGCCTGCATAGGAGCCAGGAAGAGGTGATTCACGTTCCCATTCAAAGAATGTTTCTTGAGCACCTACTATGTCCTTCAGATGCCATCTTCAAGGCCGTCAATCCCCAAACTCCATCTCCAGCCCCGACCCCTCCTGAAGCCTATGTCTATCTTTCTTCCTGCTGTAGGCACTCAGATGTCACCTGGGCACAGCAAACATCCATGTTCTAAACTCAACGCCTCGCTTCCCCAAATAAAGAGCCCCCCCGCATCGTCTTGCCCTGACTCAGGAAACAAGGACCCCGTCCCCATCATTGCTCAAACTAAAACTTAGAAGTTTTCCTTCCGTTTTTTTTTTTAAAAGCAGAGGGAAAAGTTGATTTTTAAAACAAGTTTTAAGATTTGCCAATATTGGCATGTGCATACACAGCAAGGAGAAGAGGCATCTATTGGCAGGAAAAGAACAGGCTGGGGGGGTATGGGCAGGGGGGATGGATGCAGGAGGTCTGGAGTCTCCGCCACTCCCCAGGGCTCCACGGTTAGTGAGTCCCTAAGCAACTCAGGGAGACCCTGTCTCTGAATAAAGTATAGAAAAGGGGTTAGAGGTGGGCCTCAGTGGTGAAACCCCACTGGGTTCGATCCCTGGGACCAAAACAACGTGTTCCCTCCTAGTCTTGCTCTCTGCAGCCAGGAAGGGTTAAGAACAAGAGAGCCCTCTCCCCTTAGTCTGGGACTGACGCAGAGAACAAGACTTGGGAGGGGCCCCCGATTGTCAGGCACTGTTGCCGTATCAGTGAGGAAACCGAGAAGCTACCAAGTAAGGTCAGCTGCCCAGAGCAGGGCTAGATGGACATCTGGCTCTGGGTTCTTCCATTACTCCCTGACACCACCGTCTTCCAGAGATTGGAACATCCACTTATGAAAATGAGCCTGGTTTAGCCTTCTCCTCGTCTCCCTTCAAAGACATTTCTTTTATTTTCTAACTAACACATAATGATGATGCAGATTTGTGGGGTACAGAGACCTCCTTCTTGATTGCTTTCTTGCTTATCCACAACCCTTGGTCTACCCATAGGTTAGTTAAGGTAGGATGAGTTGCTATAACGGGTGGACCCTGTGATCTCAGTGGCTTCTTGTAATAGAAGTTGACTTGGATGAAATCACCTCTGCCTCTATTTCATTGGTAAGAACCAAGCACTGACCTCACCCAGCTACATAGGTCACTGGGAAGTGTAGTCTCTGGATGAATGAATGACACGCTGTCATTAATCCCCAGCAGAAGCCAGAGTGGTAGGCTCTATCATCACTCCCATCTTACAGATGAGAGGATGAGGACCAGAGAGGATATGACCTTCCCCCAAGGTCACACAGCAAAGTGGTGGTGAACCCCAGTCCCCTGACCTACAGCTCAGGACTCTTCCTAGCAGGTCTTCTGTTAGTGTTCCCACTGGGGCCACTTTAGGAGAACTTCCATCTCACTCCTACTTCCTGGGAGCCTCGGAGCCGCACCACAGCTCCCCACCTCCTCTGAGCAGTTACTGATTATGGGAGAGCCCCCCCAATCATTCAGGGTCCTGGCAAGAGACAGATGCACACTGTGCTATGGAGGGGAGATTAATGCAGAGCCAGTTTACAGAGGTGTGGTCAGGGTCAAGGGAACCCAGTAAAGAAGAGGGCAAGTAGCTGGGTGCAGTGGCCCACACCTGTCATCCCAGCAGCTCAGGAGGCTGAGGCAGGAGGATCGAAAGTTCAAAGCCAGCCTCAGAAAAGTGAGGCCCTAAGCAACTCAGCGAGACCCTGTCTCTAAATAAAATACAAACTAGGGCTGGGATGTGACTCAGTGACCCTGAGTTCAGTCCCTGGTGTACACACACACACACACACACACACACACACACACTCACACACTCACACTCAGTGCAAGACCCTGGGATCACATAGAACCTCAAAGAGCCAGGAGAGGGAACAAGGAGCAGAGAGCAGACCTGTGCCCTGCCAGTCACTGAGGGACAAAGCCCCCCCCACCCCGGCTCTCCCCAGATGGCAGAGACCCAGGAGGGAGTGAGCCCAGCCTCCCTGTTCCCCCAGCCCCCACGCCCGGCCAGTGCCCTCTGCGGCTGAACGCCCAGGCACAGGACGGGAGGTCTGCGGACTTGACCCGTCTCCCTGGGCTCCTAGCAGGCGGCTGGACCTGGAGAGATGACCAGACCCCTTTCAGGCTGAAAGAGGACATGGGTGTCCCACCCCTCAGGTTCCTTGTGCCAAAACCAGGGACTCAAAGGGCTTCAGGGGAGCCCTCGGATTTTGAAACAAAGTCAAATAATTGGCCCCCGGGGGGGGGGCAGGAAAGAGACCCCCAAGATGTCACATAAAAGGGGAGGGACGTTCCCCAGAGCTAGCTGGGCTGCGGTGAGGAGAAGGCGGCTGTGAATGCCAGGCCCTGGAAACAAGAGCCACGGTCCCCCAGGCCCACTGCCACCAACGAGAAAATCAAACCAAGTCCAGTGAGAAGCTCAGCCTCCCCAGGCTCCTGGGGACCGGCCGAGGGGCTCCTTGTCGATGAGCCCAGGACGCCAAAGACCTGGGGCCTCACCCAGGGGACACTGGAGACCTTGAAGTGCTTGAGCTCAGGAGGTGACACGGTCAGAGCTGAACCTCAGAAGGGTCCCAGGGGAGGAAGATGGAGCTCAGACTGCAGAGTTGTCGACAGGAAAGATTGGGTGACGGCAGAGAGATTTGGGGGTCAGGACACAGCCAGCCTTTGGGACTATAGACATGCAGCAGTTGACCCAGCTGCTGACCCCAGCTCCAAGCCCCCCCCACCCCGTGGGCCAGCAGGGGGCTCACCCTGGTGGGGTGAGGTGCTCTGGATGCCGGCACCAACATCACCATGTGACAGTCACCATGTCAATGTGTCACCCCCTAATCCTCCCTAGCTGTGGACTCCGCCATCCCAGTCCAAGCCAATCTGTCACTGGAGGAGAGCTATCGCTGCAGGAGGGTCCCCAGGGCTTCCTGGAGAAAGGGGGAGCTCCACTTGGTACAAACGGGGTCCTTGACTTATGTGGGAGACAAGAACTTCAGCATCTGTCAGGAGAGGTGCAGAGATTTATTCAGGAGAGCAAGAAACATAGGTTGAAGCGAGAAAGCCGCGTCTCAGGAGTGACAGGCTCATCTGGGGGATTCCCAGCTCCTCTTTAAAAGAAAACTAAGTGAGAGGTGGGCACAGGAGGTGTGGAAGGGTGACATCCATCCGATGGCTCTCAGGATCCTTAGGGTGACATGGTTTCTGTTATCCTATAGGTAGATCATGTTGGAAAATCCCCTAAATTATAGATTTCTTGAACGGTCACCCCTCTATTTATTGGTGGGCTGGTTAGCAGTACACAAGGGGACTTCCACAACTGGTGAATTTGTGGTGGTGATTTTTTTTGGGGGGGATACTGAGGATTGATCTCAGGAGCACTTGAACACTGAGCCCCATCCCCAGCCCTATTTTATATTTTATTTAGAGACAGGGTCTCACTGAGTTGCTTAGGGCCTCGCTAAATTACTGAGGTTGGCTTTGAACTCACCGTCCTCCTGCCTCGGCCTCCCAAACTGTTGGAATTGTGGTAATTTTAAAATTGGCAGACGATTTCCCAACAACTTTCCAGACCTGGGAGAGACTGGCTTGGGGATGTGACAAGCCCAGAATCGTACACAGAACTTTGAATTACATTTTCTTGTCCTTCCTTTATGTCTCCTGCCTACTGGTTTTTATCTCTTCTGTCCTACCTCGTCACGAGCAGACGTGAAGACCGCCCCCACCCCCCAGCAGCAGGATGGACATGGCTTTATCCAGAGCAAAGCCCTGAGCCACACAAAGCCTTAGGTCCAGGGTCAATGCCACCTGCAGCCCACACAGAAGCTCCAGGGTGTTCCTGAAGGTGCTGTGACTTGCAGGGCCTTGGGTTTCTGGAAAGATCCCTCCTCCCTCCTCCGTGCCCACCAGTGGACCACCCAGCTCACAAGTCACGCCCACAGGGGCAGGGGTGCCTCGTGTGCTCCCAGCTGGGTAGGCATTTCTCCTCTGGGCTCCCCTCTCCACCCCCATGCCCCCATCACCCTGAACATTCTGTGTGGTCACCCTGTGACCTTGAGCAAGTTATGGAGGCTTCTCTGAACCTCTTTTTCCGCCCCTGAAAAATAAGGTTATTATTGTAGCCACCAAACGGGGTCCATGCGCGCCCTGATGGCGTGGCCCTTGTAACCTCCTGGGCTCGGTGCCTCCGGCCGAGTGGTCGGGCAGGAAGTCTGAGCCCTTGCTGGCCTTGGCCACTCTTGGTCTTGAGCTCGTGGTAGAATCTGTTAGAACCTTACTGCGCCCACGCCTGTGGTGTCTGGAGACCTCAGATGGCCTCCCGCGGATCCTGGCAGTTGGCCCCGTGAGCATCGATCCCATATCGATGCCGCCTGCCTCTCGGGGCTGTTCATCGGCTCAAGAACCGTGAGGGCCGGGGACCCAACAGATTTATGAACGAAGTTGGCCGTACCTTTCCACCGGTGGCTCTGACTTGGAAAGTTAACTCTTCAAGATCTCAGAAATGTCCTCAGGGGCTTCCTTTTAAAATCGACAGGGCCAGGCTTGTCTGTTCTATGACCCCCTGGCTGGATAAAGAGTTCACTTCCTGGGTTTAACAATCTGCTATGGAGCACCCACTGTATGCACATCTTCCCAAGATGGCTTCCCTGCCCTGTTACCTAAAATCAGCCCACACCCTGCGCCCTGATGCTGTGGCGTTCCTTGTTTGTTGACTTCTGAGCTTTTCTGTTGATTACGTCTCTGCAATTGTGTCTGATGCACCTCCCGGAGCAGAAGGCCAGCTCTCTGCGGCTGTCTGTTTGCCACTCTGTCCCTCTGTGGCCCAGAAGGACAGTGGATGCCCAGTGAATATTTATCAGATAAATAATGGAAACAAAGCATCGGGCTGGGCGTTTTGCAGGGGCAGATGATACTCATCAACAGGAAGCATGCAATTTGAGCCTCCAAAAGGCTAATTCATGCAGAGGCCAAGGAAAGGCTCGGGAAACATTGTTACGGTTCTGGAAAGAGCTGGGTGTGTCTCAGAGGCTGGCCTGGAGGTCCCCTGAGAGGCCCAGAAGAGGAAGAGGGGCCTCAGATGCTCTGGATCATTCATTCAGACTTTTTTCCCCCATCCATCCCCTCTGTCTCTTCTAATGGCCTTGCGCCAGGTGTCCGGACAGCAGGGACCGTGTCTCTGGTTCATTTGGGCACAGGATGGAGTCCGCATGGCACATGGCAGAGTCTATATCTTCTAGAAGCAGACCCTGAGATGAGGGCTGGAGTGAGGGGAGCCGGCTGTTTGGAGGAGAAATCCCGGGAGCAGGGTGGAGTGGGGGTGTCTTGAGGCAGGTTAGCACCCTGTGCAGCCAGAGCCCAGCCCTGGGGGAGACCATGGGAACCAGATAGAACGCACAGCTCAGGTGCCCTGCTCCAGGGGCAAGGGATTTTGGGATACCTGTGCCCCAACCCTCGCCAGGCTTGGGTTGGGAGTGATGCAAGTGGCAGATGGTGAGAATGCAGGTCAGCAAATAGGGGAGCAGTCGGGGCGAGGCCATAGGGGTGGGACTCCACAGTAGATAGGAAATGAATGATGACATGCTTATTGCTCAAGAGCCTGCTACTCGCCAGGTGCCTTGTAGCTATTAGTCGATGTGAATTTCAAAGCTTTGGAAAGGCAGGAAGATAAGAGGGTTCAGAGAGGTTAGGTAATTGCCCAAGGTCACACAGCGAGCAAGAAGCAGAGGCTGGATTTGAGCCGAGTTTCATCTGGCTTCAGCGCTCACCCCTTCTCCCTGTCTGTAAAGTTAACCAGTGATACGGATGCCCTGGGCTGGAAAGATCAGGAAAGACACCTCCTTTTGTCATTCATCCTCTCCACCTCACTGTCTTCTCCTTGGTTTCAGGTCTCAGTCTCCCAGTCTTGTCCCAAAGTCCAGCCAGTGGACCCCTTTGCCCTGCGGTCACCCCAGACCCCTCAGGCTCCACCTCAACCAGACTTTCCCTTAAGATGGGAGGGCGTTGGGGTCTAACAGATCAGAGGGCAAATTCTGCAGTTCGCTGCTTAGTCACGTGACCTTGAGCAAGTGAGGTCTGCTTCCCTGTGCCTCAGTTTCCCCAAAGAGCCGGCCAGGACCCCGCAGCTCACGGGGTAGCTGGGAGGAACAAGGAAGATGACCGTGACGCATAGTAAGCGTTCAAGAAACGGTCACCCTGGTGATCCTGCCGGAGTCACGCTCAGCCTGTCAGTTGGCATCCCATCTTCCTGTGCCCCAAACCGCCCCCTCCAACCATCGGACCCCAGCATCCACAGCCATCTTGTAGCAGGTAAGCCCTTGGACCCTCAGGATCATCCTCCTGAGCTCCCGTCCTGCCTCGGCCACTTACCAAGTGGGTGAAAACTGACATAGCAACCTACCAACACAGGCTGAGGGTCCCGTATTCCAGATGTTGGGGATCCGAAATGTCTTGGATTTCAGATGTTTTCAAACCTTGGAATCTTTGCGTCTACACAATGAGATTTCAGGTCGAAACACAAAGTGCATTGATATGCTGCTTCTCCTCAGGTGCACAGCCCTGAAATCATTGCATATCATAGTTTGGGGACACCTGCATTGGGACCTCACCTGAGGTGCGGGATTGTTCACTGGTGGCATCGTGTCAGCACTCAGAGGTTCAGATTTGGGAGCATTTTGGATTTTCAGATCTGGGACATGTCACTGGGGTGCCATTGATCGAGTCGGGCAAGGTTGGCACCAGGCCTGGCATGCCCTAGCTGTTCACCCAGGGGCGTAGATCACCATATTCCTTGTCATCGTCAACATCGTCGTTAATACTGCCTAAAATTCCTTCTGTGCATCAGAAAACCTTTATTAAATACCTACTGTGTGCCCAATACTGCATGGAGTGCTGGGGACCAAGATGGAGGGTCCCCACCCCACGGAGGGTAACTGCAGAGAGCCTGACCATCACTGGGACAGGGAGAGGGACTGAAGGATGTCACTGTCACATGCAGGGAAGAGGCCAGAGTGTCCATCCTGGACATGGCCTTCTTAGGGCCTCTGCTGTCTCTGCTGCCCAGATTTATTTATTTATTCATTTTTATTCTTTTTTTTTATTTCTGAGGGTTAATTAAAATTTTTTTATTTTTTATTTTAAATATTTTTAATTTTTTATTTGTTCTTTTTAGACCTACATGACAGTAGAGTGCATTGTGACATGTTCTATGTGCGTGGAGTATAACTTACTCCAATTATGATCCCATTCTCATGGTGCGGCGTGATGTGGAGTATCATTGGTCATATGTTCATAGCAACATGAAAGTTCTGTCCCATTCATTCCACTGTCTTTCCTATTCCCATCCCCCTCCCTTCCCTTCACTCCCCTTTGTCTAATCCAATGAACTTCTATTCCTCCCTCCTACACCCTTGTTGGGTGTTAGCATCAGCATATCAGAGAGCACATTCAGCCTTTGGTTTTTTGAGACTGGCTTATTTCACTCAGCATAATATTCTCCCGTTCTACCCATTTATTGGCAAATGCCATAATTTCATTCTTTTTTAGGGCTAAGTAATATTCCATTGTGTATATATACCACATTCTTTATCCATTCATCTGTTGAAGGACACCTAGGTTGGTTCCATAAGTTAGCTATTGTGAATTGAGCTGCTATGAACATTGATGTGGCTGTGTCACTGTAGTGTGCTGATTTTAAGTCCTTTGGGCATAGACCAAGGAGTGGCATAACTGGGTCAAATGGTGGTTCCATTTCAAGTTTTCTGAAGAGTCTCCATACTTCTTTCCAGAGTGGTTGCACCCATTTGCAGTCCCACCAACAGTGTATGAGTGTAACTTTCCCCCACATCCTCACCTACATTTATTGTGGCCTGTATTCTTGATGATTGCCATTCTGACAGGAGTGAGATGAAATCTTAGAGTAGTTTTAATTTGCATTTCTCTAATTGCTAGAGATGTTGATCACTTTTTCATATATCTGTTGACCAATCATCTTTCTTCTTCTGTGAAGTGCCTGTTCAGTTTCTTTGCCCATTTATTGATTGGGTTATTTGGGTTTTTTTTGGTGATTTTTGAGTTCTTTTCACATCCTGGAGATTCACACTCTATCGGAGGTGCAGGTGGTAAAGATTTTCTCCCCTTCCGTCGGCTGTCTCTTCACCTTCTTGAGTATTTCCTTTGCTGTGAAGAGTCTTTTTAGTCTGACGCCATCCCGATTATCGACTCTTGACTCTAGCTCTTGTGCTGTGGGAGTCTCGTTGAGGAGGTCGGTTCCGAGGCTGACCTGATGGACAGGTGCTCTGTCCAGGTTTCTTCCTCCCCCCAAAACTCCCCCCTACGGCCTTACAGCAGAATCGGAGTCCCCCGTGGTCCCTGTCCCTCTCCTTGACGAGCCAACTCTTGGCTTTGTGAGGTCAGGACAGCTCCCTCAGGTCATGTTATGCACCATGACGTGGCCATCATACGTCGTGGAGGAAGTGGAAGGATCAAAGGGAGCTGAACAAGACAGAGGGGCAGGTCGGGCTTCACCCAGCTTGTGAGCGCTCCATTTATCCTGCCGTGGTTTTATGGATGTTTGCAGAAGACACGAGATCCCTGGGTCAGAGACACAGGATTCCACCATTGGCAGCTCTAGTTTTTGGGCCAGTTCCCCAGCACCGATTCCCACGGGGCAACCCAACGAGGGCCACGTGACACGGATTGGATCATGGAAGGGGGGATCCCCCACCTAGAGACGCTGGATGTTGTGTCACGTCTCCTCGGTACTTAGCATCTGTATTGTCCTGGCCAATAACTCCACCTGCCCTTCCCTCCTACACAGACCCGGTATTCCTATCTTCCAAAATCATTTTCTCTACAGCCTTGAAAAGTGAGGAGGGGGAAAGGGCAGGCTGGGGTCCCGCCAGCAAGATGCACAGAAATGCAAGAGATATGGGGTCTTCCTACAGATACATGTGGATAGAGTAGCAGGTGGGTGGGTGGGTGGGTGGATGGATGAACAGACTGACAAGCTGGTGGATGGAGGGAGGGAGGGGGAGATGGTCAGAGGGGCTGGTAGACGGAGGGAGGGATGATTGATGGACGGACAGCTGGGCTGGCCAATAGCTGGGAGGCTTGCTGGGTAGGGGGGCGGGAGGATTGAAAGTTGCAAGGCCATGCTTTTTAGTTGCACTCTGTAGAGTCCTAAGTGTCCCAGGGGGAGGACAGAGCCAGCAGGGAGGTGTCTCGGCCCCTCTCTCATGGTTCATCCAAGCTCCTCTTTCACCTATTTGAAAAACTGATTTGTGCATACGGTCCCCCGGAATTTTTTTTTTTTTAATGCTACTCTTCACTGTTGTAGAGGAGTGACTCTGAAATTTGAAAGTGCCTCAGCCTCGCTGGCAGCTTCTTGAAACCCCGCTTGCCAGACTCCACCCCTGAGTTACGGACTGAGTAGGCTGCGGAAAGGCCCATAGTATTTGCATCTGTAACAAATCCCCAGGTGCTGTTGGTGCTGCAGGCCAGGAACCACAGTCTAAGAATCACTCGTATAAATTGTCCTAATTCTTCCGTTTAATTGGATTGAGGTATTGAATGTCTGCCATGTGCCAGCAAACGGCTAGACGTGTTGGAGAACACTGAGATAGATTCAGACCTGGCTTCGACCCTCCAAATAGAAACAAGAACCCCCACAAAGACTAATGGTGATGATAGGAGACGGAGTTAGCCCTGCTTGAATGTGTCCTATAGGCCAAAGACTCTGCCGTGAGCTTCACATGCATGATCTCATGTCATGGGCATAGACCTAAGAAGTAGTTGAGGCTCAGAAAGGGTAATTAACTTGCCTAAGGTCATACAGCTAGCAAGTAGCAGAGCCCAGGTTCGATTCCTACACTTTTAAGTCACACCGTGCACCTAGTTCCCTCCCCACTTCCACACAGAGAAGAATATAAGACAGTCTGAATAAATGTCGGAGCATATGAAGCTCAGGCTAGGGAGAATTCAGTGGGTTTCTCATTAAAGTTTGAAGATTCGGGGTGAGGCCATCAGGATCCCTCTCCACGGTTTCCAGTGGTGTAGACAGCAAAGCCTCAGCATGCTGGTGTCCCTACGATGGACAGTAAGCTTGGCTGTTGCAGGACCCAGAATCCTGCCAGGGCACCTCTGCTGCCCCAGCCCTGGGCACTGTGCCAGGCACAAGCCCCACCAGAAAGAGGCGGGAGTGGGTCGTTAAACAGATGATAGAAGATGCCCCCGAGAAGTCCCAGATCAGTCCCCATGAAACCCGACTGAGGAAGGCAGATCCCCAGATAAAAAGTGGCCTTGAATGGCAGGGGACCCGGGACCAACACTCCATTCCCCAGCCCTGTCCCTCGAGCTCCCAGAGGCCGCTGTAGAGCCTAAAGCAACCTAGAACAGAGAAGGGACTACGTTCTTGTTCAACCCCTTAATTTGATAAGATGGGAAAAACAGAGGTCCAGAGAGGGAGCATCCTTGCCCAAGGTCACGCAGCAGATGGGGGACAGAGCCAGAGAAGAAGTCAAATTTCCTGATTCTGGTTTTGTAGCTTTCCCAAATGCCAAGCTGAAATCTCCCTTCCCCTCTTTCTTCTACCTCTCCATTACCCTCCATTACCCAGGGGCTGGTCTCAGAATTTTCATAATCTTTGAAGTGAACCACGCTGTGTCATATTTTCTGTACATGTCTGTGATATGGTGGAGAGAGGCAGGATCATAAGAGATCTCTGCTTTGACACGTGGGAGGGGAGCCAAGTCACTGAACTCCAGGTGTCTGCAGGTGAGAATGAGGATCCCGCTCAGCTCACTGGGATAACGTTACAGGCACAAAGCAGCCACCTTGGGACCAGAAGGCCCCTGCCTTGGTTTCCCCTGGAGAGTTTCCTGAACATGCAGCCACTCCAGATCAATAGATTCCAGATCTTTAGAGGCAGCCTCCAGGGCTGGGAATCGCCTTCTCAGGGAACCCTTAGACACCTGCCTTTGCAGGATATGCAGAGTGAGACGCCCCTTGCCACTCACTGAAGCGGAAATCCATTTCCTTGCTCAGAGCTCTCACATGGGGCCCCAGGTGGAAGCATGTGAGTGTTTGTGCCTTTAGGCAGATAAGCACTTGACTTTGAGTCTCCCACCCAACCCCCTGCACGTGTCCCCTGGAAACACATACTTTGGCAACTTCTGTAATCCCTGGCCAGCCCCTGCCGCTGTCTTCACAATACAGATTCTTTGATCAGCCCTTTGCACCCAGCATGACTTAGACCTCAGGCTGCCCCCCCAGGTATGGGGGTTCTGCCACACCTTGCACCTTATGGTCCCTTGAACTGGGGAGGGACAGGCAGGGGGCTCTGTAATGAGGTAAAGGGGGTGCTGCAGGACTAAACTGACACTTCAAACAGCTCACCTGGGGCTCCTCTTGGTCCCCCAAGTGCTCAGGACCCCTCCCCTCCTATCTCCTATGCCCCAGCCCCCTGCCCCTCACGTTCCTTTGAGAGCTACTTCTGCTTGGGCAGTTGCTGTAGGAGGGGGCTGGGAACCAGGAGATGCAGTCAGCTCCGGGGAGGCTCAATATCCTCATCCCACCCAAGTCAGCCTGGCTTAGCAGGGACCCAGGTGAGGGGTCCCAAAAGCTGAGTACAGGCAACCAGGGACCCACTTGGCAGGTCTCAGAAAACAGGGCGCTTCAGTGAAGGCTTAGCGCCATCTGTTGGTCCTTCTGGGAACTGCCTCGGCTGCACGGCGCGCAGAATGAAGGGCACCGATGATGATCTTGCCTGCGGGTTCTCAGGCAAGGAGCCGCGACCTTTTTTCATGAGTCTGGGACAGTTACCAACTTTTACAAGGTCTCGAGTCCCTTTCAAAAGCTGCTGAACACTGATGGGAAACCGCAGAAAACTCTAGAAAGACACACTTGCACTGGATTTTTGCATATAATCCAGGGAGATGGCCCTCCCCAAGTTGAGATCTCCTTTTGAAACCCAGAGATGCCAAGAGATTTGCCTGAGCTTACACAGGACATTAGTGACAGAGCCGATTCTGGAAGCCAAGAGTTCCAACCCCGGAACTAATGTTCTTTCTTATGCCCAGCCTGCCTCTTTAAGCCTTAAAGGGCCCCTCCTCTTGCTTCCCTACTAGAGTCTTCCAAATGTCTTCAGGGTGTCTGACACCCAGAATGGTGACACCTCTTGTTCCCTGAGGACTCTAGGCTCTCAGACAGCCCTATTTTCTGATTGCTGCTTAGAGGAGAGAGAGAACCTGTGTGTCATGAAAACAGCGGGGACAGAGTGGACCCCCTCCCCCCAGGTCTTGTGGTATCTCCTATGGGTCTGTGATTCAGGACAGTAACAAAGACCAGGGGACATTTCTTAGAGATGAAGTAGCATGAAGGACGGTGAGTAATGGATAAAGGGGTGGCTAAGAGGGTCCAAGGCCATAATGCTGGGTATATGGGTATACATAATGCTGGCTGGGTATACAGTTGGTGCCTAATAGGAGAGCTAGAGTTGTTGCCATCAAGTCACTAAAACCTGGGTTGACACTCAGCTCCTCCTTCATTTAGTCAAGCAAACTTTTTTTTTTTTTTTTTGGCTTCTGGTTAGAACTACTATTCTCAGACTTGAGCAGGCATCGGAATCACCGGGGTGGGGTGGGGGGGGATATGGCAAACAGACTGCTGGACCCCACCCTGAGGGTCTGATTCTGCAGGTTCGGGGCAGGGCCCAGGAACTGGCATTTGCAGCAGGTTCTCCAGGGATGCTGATCTGGCTGTCACAGAACCAGCTCTGGGAAACCCTGGCTTAGAGATGGAGGAGAGGGCGTGTCCTGACCTCCCGGGGCGCCTCCTCCGGGTCCCAGAGTAAATGAGTGACCATTCCTGAGTGTTCTGTGTTCTGAAACAGGTGTGAAAGTGTCCTTGAACTCCTAGAATGTGCCAGGGTCCCTCTCACATTGCTCATCCATTCTCCCCAGTCCATGCAGATGAGGCAGAACTCACCCCATTTTATGGATGAGGAAGCGGAGGCTGAGCGAAGGATCAGCCCAAGAACTCACGGCAGGAAAGAAGCCCAGGTCTGTCTGCTCATAGACATCCGCCAGCCACCACACCCCCTGTGCTGCTTCTGCCTGACCCCTAGGCTCATCCCAGCCCACAATTGGGGGGAGGTGCCACCGGACACAGCTGGGAGACCACCCGCACTCACGCTGTGCCCCACCCCCAAGTGTTCTCACCGCTGGGTGAATCCTGCAGATGCCTTTCCATCGCAGCCTATTAAATTAGCCCCTCTCTGCAGCCAAAAGAAGATAATTACGTTTTCATTAGCCCTGGATAATGTATTACCCCCTCCGTGACAGCCACATCGGCAAATGAACCTGTTCTCTTCTCTCGGCTCCGCCAGAGGGCCCTCCTCCCCCCAGGCCCACCTCTGAGCTGAGGGGTAAGGACTAGTGAGGGTCCAGGGACAGGGAGAGGGGACAACCCCTTCACCTACCCAAGACCCACACAAGGATTAAGGGACAAGGCCCTGAGAAGACCCCAGAAGAGCTGTCATCACCGTGACCACTTATAGAATGTCATGCAGATGCCTGGAGGTGCCTCTGCCAGCGTAGGCATCCTCAGTCCTGGAGAAGGGTGGCATTGCCACCATCACCCCTCCCCTGAACCTGGAGCCGGCAGGGGAGCATGAGTGCCCATAGCCACCTTGAAGTCACCACGGCCAAGGAGCATTTGGGGGACTGTCACTGTGCATCATCCCAGGAACACCTGGTTGATGGTAAAAAAAAAAAAAAAAAAAATCTCTGGTCTTTTGCTTCCTGATGTAGGGTCACTCATGCTACCCAGCCTTAATGTGGAAGGTCCCCAGACACCAGGAGCCACTCTGCAAAATGCCTGACTCACCCCACAAGATCGTTCTGCCAGGGTCTCTCTCCCCCCTTTCTCCACAAGGATTCGGGGCAGGGGGTGGGGAAATGGAGCCTGACTTTGGGGTCCCAGGACCTGAGTTCTAAGTCCTTCTCTGTCACCCATCACTGAGAAACTGGAACAGGTGGCTTTGCCTGCAGAGACTGTTTTCCCTCCCGTTAAACAGGAATAAGGAAGAGAGTCGTCGCACCATTTTTATCACAATTAAATGATCTACACCTAAAAATGCCTGCCTTGAAGCTGGCAAATTGTGAAGTGTTCATTGTAAGACAGCCACCATTCCTTACTACTACAAGAAATATTGTCACTCGTTCCCCTTAAACCCGTGGACCAGCCAGAGTCAGGAGGGGGAAGCATCTCCCTTTCTTTCTCTCTTTGCCATTTTCCCTATCTCTCTTTCTCTCTGTGCATCTTTTTCTGCCTCCTTCTCCCCCAACCTCATCTCTGTTTGCTAGCGCTCTCTCTCTCTCTCTCTCTCTCTCTCTCTCTCTCTCACACACACACACACACACACACACACACACACACACACAACTCCTCATGGTGACTGGCTCCTCTCCTGGGCTCCGAGGCTCTGTCTCCAAGATCCCCATCTCAAGAGCCACATTCCCAGGCTCTGCTATCAACTGCACCAGGACACTTGGTAGTGAGCACAGAATTGGGGGAGAGTGGGATTCTGTCTCCCCCTCCCCAAACCCAGTCCAACTCTGCCTCCTGTAGGCACCGCTCAGCCTTGGCCCTGACCTCCCCATCCGATGGTCTTGTGTTCCCTACCGACCACCCTTCTCCTCCATTTCAAACTAGCCCTTGTTCTGGGACAGGAGGAGGTGCCCCTAGTCGGAGCTTCTCTGGACCCCGACTCCACACCCACGGGCAGGCGGCTTGGAGCAGGTGAACTGCCAGCCCAGTGGAAGAGCAGCTTCCTGGCTTCCTGATTTTCCCCAGTTGCCATGGTAATTGAGGGAGCCAGGTTCTGAGACCGACACCACTGAAACCCAGCGCTCAACTTTGAAATGGTTCAGGCTGGGGAAGCTGGTCCAGGACGGGAGGGGACGGGGCTGCCAGGCCGTGGCTCCAGCTGGACCTCCAGCCAGCCTTTATGTCCCTACTGCATCACCTGCTGCTGCTACCGCTCTTTCCTGAGCATTTACTATATGCCAGGCACTGGGTCAAGGACTGCACCCGTGTGGTCTTGCCATATCCTTGCGAGGACCCCAAGCCTGTTTGGTAGCTGAGGAAACAGGCTGCGGATCCTGCCCCACACAGCACCGGCAGGGAGGGGCAGAGCCTGGGATGGATGGAATTTCTCTGGTCCTCCTTCCAGGGTGTTGAAGACAACACAAACCTTTTCTTCATTCCTTCTTCCCCTCCTCACCCCCTACACCCTCTTCCCGCGCCTAAAGTCACACCCCCTTATCCCTTGCTTGATGTGCAAGACGATCTGAAAAGCACTTATTAGTGACAAAGGGGGGTAGTTTTCTTCTTTGCTTCTTTGCACAAGTCGGAGTCTGAGTGGGCTGGATCCCTTGGCAGGGCTGTTGGGGAGGAGAGATAAGGCCACCCAGAGCCAGGTGCCGGGTGTGTGTTGGTGTGTCTGTGTGTGTGTGTGTGTGTGTGTGTGTATGAGAGAAAATCCTGCTCTTTCCTTGAGTCCCCCCCACCCCCTGCTTCCCCAAGTGTCTGAGCAACAGCGACAGTGAAATGCAAAATCCTTTGCAATCTGCCCAGGAAAAGACAGCTTTGGAGACGGGTTTATATGGTTACCCATATGTTAGGGCCCCTAAGAAAGGAAGGGAAGCTTGGTTCCCTGCATCTGCCCCTCCCCCAGCCCAGCCCAGCCCTGGCCTCTCCCACATGCAGGTCTCCCAGGTCACAGGCCAATGCGTCCCCTCCATCCTCCCCTCCTCCCCAGATGCCAGGCCTTAGCTGTGCTCCAGAAAAGACCAGAATCAGGCAACATTTCCGGAAAGGGCTGACTCGCCCTCTGCCCACTCAAAAGCCAGGGCCAGAGCCCAGGCCCTGACACCCTGCTGGCTCCTGGGGGCTTCCAGGGCTGCCAGAGTGGGGGGTCTGTATATTCTGCTGTCCCATTAAGGAATATTGCCCCCACATTGATGTAGAGACAGAAATAACCATCCCTGCCTCCTGCGGGGCCCTCTCTGCCCAAAGAGAGCTGCCCTCCCCTGCGCGGCCACCACATTCAGCCCCCCCCCCAGACTCCCAGAAATTGTGTGTGTGTGTGTGTGTGTGTGTGTTTCCTGATAGAAAAAAAATGGAAATTAGGTTATATAAAAGATGTATGCTTTGGAGCCCAGAGCGGCTCTTTTAATGAGGGTTGCGACGTCTCCCTCCCCACACCCATAAAGCAGCCGGGTTGGACGTCACCGCTAATTCGTTTCAGCGACGATAGGATAAAGGAGGGACATTAAGAAATAAATTCCCCCTCACGACCCTCGCCGAGCTCACGGCTCAGTCCCTACATATTGATGCCGCGTTTCCAGCCGCCGGGCGAGGAGCTACTTAGCGCCGCGGCTCCTCGGAGGGGCTGTCGGGCGGCCGCGGCGGCCAAGCGGACGGGGTGAGCCAGGGGCGCGCGCGGGGCGTCGGGCACTGCGCGGGGGAAGCCCGCAGCCAGCGTCCCGAACTTGGTTTGCTGGGGTCGGGGGAGGGAGGGAGGAAGAGGAGGGGACTAGGGAGGGGTGGGGGCTAGGCGAGGGGGTGGGGAGCGATCGGGGAGGCACAAAGCAGAGGGACAGGGGAGGGACGCGCGCGGCTCCTACCCGGAGGTGAGTGGGAGCGACTGGCGCCTCCAGCCGCGCTGGGCTGCCGACCCGGAGGCTTCGGCTCCGCGAGCGCCGCGGCACGGGTGCCCGGGAGGCGGAGGAAGAGCAGGAGGAGGAGGAGAAGGCGGCGGCGGCGGGCGGGCGCGCAGCGCGCTGCGCGGAGAGCGGCCTCGGCGCTGCCCGGCTCCGCGGCAGGTGAGTTCCTGGCCCCGGCGTCCCGCGCCCCTCGCTGTCCCCTAGTGCTCGAAGCTCCGGCGCTGGCCCCCAGGGCGCCCCGGAGGCGCAGGCTTTGCCGAGCGTCCCAACTTGGGTCCGGGGGCCTCCTTCTCTTCCCAGCGGGCGGCCAGCGGCTGGAGGGTCCCGTCCCCAGGGTCGACGCATCCGCCCCGCGCCAACTTTGCGGGGGGCCCCGCCGCCTTTCCCCGGCCGCGCGCTCGGCTCCGCGCTACGCTGCGCTGGGTAATGGCGGACCGCTGGGCACCGTCGCTCCCCGCCGGGCAGCCCC
>NW_026000138.1:5082906-5089758 GCF_001458135.2 Marmota marmota marmota
CCCGCGGCCGGGAGGGCTCTGCTCCAGGAACGCTGAGCTCGGGCAACGCTGCTCCCGCCTGGCTTCCAACTTTGCCAGGATCCTTCTTGCGCTCCCGCGACAATGGCGGGGCCGCCTGCACCTCTTACTTCTGTTCGGGCGGGATTAGGGTGTGAGAGCGCCGACTCCCAGAACCTGGGAAAGTTGTTTCTCTCCCACGAGGGAGGATCTAGGGCTCCTGGCACGTCCCTGGAGTGGGCAAGGGGCGCGCTCCGCAGTGGTTCAGGGACGGGCAACGCGCCCAGCGCAATGGGTTTGCTTCCAGGTGGCCGAGGCTCCCAGCTGGAGAGCCCTGCGAGATCCAACTGCCCTGACTATCCAGGGTCTTGGGGTCCGTGGGTCTAGACAGGGCTCTTGGTACTTGGCCCTAGAGGACGTGAGACGCTAGTCCCCACAGCCGGGGCACCACGGTCCCAGCGACCGCAGTTCTCAGTGCGCGGGAGATCATGGATAGCGCCGTGTGGGGCGGGTTCCTGCAGAGGAGAGGCGCGCGCCTAGAAGGTGGCAGTGGAGCGAGGGCAGGAACCTTTCCATGACTCCTCCTGGGTTTTAATTCTAGAGCTACCTTTTAATTGCTGCGTGACCTTAGGTAAGTCCCTTATCTCTCTAAGCCTCAGTGGTCTCGTGTGTAAAATGGGGAAGCAAGACCTTTCTCGTGAGCTGTTGTAAGGATCTTAAAAAAATCACGAACGTAAATATGGAGCCCAGGGCAATTGCTCAATACGCAGGAAATGTTGCTGCTGTATTTTATTTGAACACCCTGGGATGGATCCTGGAGACTCCCGGGTCTTGGTTTCCTGCCTACACAGAATGGAGGGTCGGCCCCTGAGGGTAAGAAATGTTGCTTCCCGCTCCATCTGGACCCTAGCAGTCCTGGAGAAGAGGCAGTGGGGTTCTTTCTGGCGGATGAGACTCACTCTGCTTTCATTGTCCAACCCAAACCTGGCGCTTAGGCTCAGGAAAAGTGCGCTACCGGCCACTACCGCTATGGGAACGTTCCCGAAGGCGCCCTGGCACCAGTGTGGTGCAGGCTAGTGCGCCCAGGGCGCAATGTCAGAGCTTTGGTGGCCCAGGACCTTGGGAACACAGGAGAAAGGAGCTGATTCCCCAGATTCCTCTTATAGAGGAATGAGAAAAAAAAAAAAAAACTTCCCCTTTGTTAGAGCTTCTCTAATTGGGATCAGGGCAAACAGGTCTGAAAAGACACAGGAAGAGTTTGGCAGCAGCTCTCTGGAGGGAGAATGGCTTCCCCCCACTGAAGTTTTCTCTTTGCTTTTGGTGTGTGTGTGTTGTGTGTGTGTGTGTGTGTGTTTCCTTCTGTTTTGTTTTTTAACCTTGGGGCCCTGCCAGAAGCAGAGAGATCAGGCCTGTTCTTTGCCCTCCGACGTCTCGTGGGTAGGTCTGAGAAGCCATGGCAGGTTGGGGAAGGTAGACACTTGGCCCCTGCACCACTGACCCAGCCCCTCTCCACCCACCAGATTGCCAAAGCCCTCTGATGGGCACGCAGCTCTGTTTAGGTTCCAAGGTGCTGCCACCTACAAGATCTCTCTGGAACCTCCTAACAGCTCCCCCAGATCTCCTGTGTAGTGATCTGAATCCCACATTTGCCATTGTGGAAACTGAGTTAGGCTCCATGCCCACAGTCACCGCTGGTCAGTGGCACCGCTGAAGACCTCCACCTGGTTTTTGGCTTCCTAATCGGGGATGTTTTGCATGCATAGACAGTCTGACACTTGCCACTCCATTAGTGTACACAGCCTCATTTCCTCATGGATCTGCTCAGCCAGAGGCTACCCCCAGTCGTCAGGAGCATACCAGCATCTTCAGAAATTATCATGACCTTGCCCCAAAGTCCCAGGCCATGCAGACAAAGAGCAAGCCACACACTAGAGAGACCTGTTGAAGACGTCTGCATGAGGGCGAGTTCAGTTCCCTCCGTGGCTGTGCAACTTAGAGTTCCTCACTTACCCTCTCTGAACCTCAGTCCCATTATCTATAAAATGAGAGCAGTAACTCCCTCAAGGGGTTGTTTTGAAGATCTTATGATAAGGAGTGTAAAAGGGGGTTCTGGAAATAACAGTTTTATGTCAAGACTGGTGATTGGAAGGAAGTAAAGAAACCTCAGGGGAACATCTCCTGTATCAATCTTTTGGGGTCAGCCTTGTGGACAGGTCCACCAGACCAGGCTGCCCTTTGTGCTTCCTGCTTCTCCTTTATTCTCTCCCGATGGCTGAAGCCAGCCCATTAGGCTGTGTCCTCCGCTGGAAAGGACACGGGGTGAGGCCAAGAAGCTGGAATGATGCAGGATGTTGCCAGAGGGTCTCTGCCACCAGCTTCAAGGGAGCTGTCCAAGGTACCACGGGGACGTTGTCCGAAATCTTCCCTTCTAACAGTGGCGCTGATTCCCCAGCACACAGGAAGACTCGGGTCAGTTCGCCTGCTTATTGTGAGCCTTCTAACGCCTTCAGTTCTTATCCCTGAGCCTCACAGTCCAAAGAGGGGAACTGAGGCCCAGAACAGACATGTGACTTGGTGAAAGTCACACAGCACATTATCGACACAACCGAGACCGATCCTCAGTGTCCTAACTCTGTTCCGTGCTCACTGAAGGGAACTGAATGTTTCCATCAGCATAAACAAGCCCCAGAGATGGCAGAGTGCAAAGGAGATTTCTGTCTCTTCTGGTTGTCATTACAAATAGGCAAACTGTTTGGGAAAGACTGAGCACAGTTCCTCCCACTTGGAACTTGCTGGATGCCAGCCCTGAGGTCCCGCTTCCTGTTGGGCATTGGTCCCCATGGTCAATCTGTTCAGCGAGAAATTTTCTCTTAAAAGTAACCTGTCAGCTTGGTGTGGTGGTGCACACCTGTCATCCCAGCAGCTCAGGATCGTGAGTTCAAATCCAGCCTCAGCAAAAGTGAGGCGCTAAGCCACTCAGTGAGACCCTGTGTCTAAATAAAATACAAATTAGGGCCGGGGATGGGGCTCAGTGGTTGAGTGCCCCTGAGTTTCATCTTCAGTACCCCTGCCCCCTCCCAAAAGTAAACCTATCAGGTAATTGTAGGAGCTAATGAAACCCATTTAACCACCATCGATATCACCAATCCTCTGGTCAGAGCTCATTGAAGTAGCCAGCTCAGCCCCCGCCCCCCTGCAAGCCCTGCAGGAGTCTCTGGGGCTCCCGGGTCTGTTCACAGGACCAGGAATGGTGGGCAGCACTCCTGAATGCTGGGCCATGGAGCCCACTTGACTCAATTCAGTGAAAAAGATGTATCCGCAGAAAATGTCCCTAAGTCCCCAACACGAGCATTGCCACCAGGGTGGAGTGGGCACGAATGTTGGCATGATCATAGTTCGCGAGGATCAGAGCAGTTGTCACGGGTGATCCTGTGACTGCCATCAGCACGTTTGTTAAATGTGACGTGACGAATGGTGACTATCAAGTCCCGGGCCGGGGCCCAGGGCCCGGTGCCCAGATCAGGTGGGGTGAGCCCCGTTTGCAAAGCCTGGGGTCTAATCAGGCAGAGGGCATCAAAGAAGCCACGTACCAGGCTCTCACTGCAAGAGAGGGTGAGGGGAGGTGGCTGCCACCCCAGGGCGGGTGGCCGAGGGAGTCAGGGGAGCTAGAAAGGCAAAGAATCCAAAGCTGTCATCCTGAGACACACCTGGGACCAGGCGCAGGCATCTGTGGACACAGTGACTGGGCGTGAGTTAGGGAACCTCTGCCACCCTCTGGCAGGTCATCCATGCTTGGGGGACTGTCACTACTGCAAGGGTTATTCAGAGGGCTCAGTGGGACAGTGTGCATATGTGACTCTGGAAAAGGGACAAGGGACATCTCAGTGATCATAATGAAGAAATGCAAAAAAGAGGACCCCCCCCCTCCTTAGGTGGTCCCTTGGACTGGCCACGCCCCTTCCTGTCACTAAGCTTCAGGCTTCTCATCTGGGAACAGAGTTGAAATTCAAGGGCATCTCTCTGTAGGGAGGAGGCCTGCAGATTATGTCCTGGTAGGTTGGCATAGGGTTCTTTTGAGTTTTGTTGGTGGAATTTTCTGGAAGGTTTGGTTTTCTGGTTTGAGTTTGGGTTCTGTTCAGTTTGGTCATTTGTTGTTGGGTTTCGTTTTTTTTTTTTTGTTTTGCTTGTTTGTTTTTGTGGAGGGCTTAACTGATGTTTGTATCACTTACTTGGCCCTTGGAGGCAAGAGTTAAAACCCCTGGAATAATCATCTGCAAAAACCTTTTTCTGCTTTAACTTTTTTATTCCTGGTCTGAGACAAACACTCGACCAATTGGCATCAAAGGACAGGTGGCCCTGGTCAGATGGACCCCCCCCCCAAGCCTTTGCCCTGAGGGGGGGGCTTGCAGTTACAACCCCAGCAACATTTTTTTTCTCCTCCACTGATTTATATGTTCTGTTCCTGCCTGTGATCACATCACCTCTTCTCAGTTGGGAAGCTCAGGAACAATGATCCTGCTCTTTTGGCCACCCACAATGCTTCAGGAGGTTTGAACTAAAAGCACCTCTGAAAGAAACCCTACAGGTTTTCATGGGTGCCCCGAAGGCATCTCGGCTTCTGCCGGGAACATTGGCCCAACTTTGCCCGGCATGAAATAATACTCAGGAGTCTCTTCTTTATTCCCAACCTGACAGCTAAATTGCTACTCTGGGATTTTTAAAAGGTGGGCTTCCCTAGAATCCATTTCCAGTAGGAAGTGAAGAAGGGATCTTGTGACTTCAGAGAGCTTGCTGGGCTTCAGAGAGTATCAGCGAGCAGACATCATGTCTCAGCTAAAGGATTTTGATTTCTTGTCACAAATAAGAGTCCGGTCAGCTGCCTTTTCATTGAAGGAATAAAGCCCTGAGCTTGCTGCGTGGTGCCAGACCCCGCAAAAGAGGCTCCGGCCTAAAGAACTGGGGATAGACGTCCCTACCTTCAAGTAGCTCACGGTGCTCAAAAAAAGGTACCCACTAGCCAGCGACTTGAATGCATGGAGGCACACGCTACGGACAGTCCATCCTGTTTGGTCATTGAAATAGCCACGTGGATCACACTGGGCTGGGTTCCCCTCCAGGAATTTCAAGCCAAAAAGATGTAACCTTCAGGGGATCGATCAGAATAGTACTCGACAGCAACTGACAGATTTTGGGCATTTTTTTTTTTTTTTCTCTCTCTCTCTCTGGTTTTGAAGCAGTAGTCTAGTTCTGAAATATTCAATAAGAAAAATAAAGACCAATTATGCTCATGGACCAGCATTTGAGGAATGAACAGTCAATCGTATCTGTGTGCTTGTTTGTTAACATAAGACTTGGCTGGAAATGCCTTCAGGTATCAGTTCTTCTCTAATATCATGAAGTCATTGAGATGAAATCCATTTCTTACAAAGCAGGGTATAAATTAATAGGATCGGACAGGCTTGCTGGCTGGATTTTTGTTTTATTTTGGGGGTATCTTTATAAAAATAAACATGCAAAACTCCTCTGCATAGATAAATGCTTCCTTTACAGTTGCCTTCAGTGCCCATGATTTCTGGGGGCACCCACCTCAAGACTTGCCCTCACAAAGTGGGGCGTTTCTTTCTGAATGTCCCTATGAGAAGGGTATCTTGTTGCCTTCTGAGGGTGCATTTGGATTTCAAGAGAAGTATGAAGTCATCGGGAGCCCCTCTTGTTTGCTTAAAGCAAGCAATCGTGTAAGATGAAATGTGGAGACTTGGTTTTTAAAAACAAGGTGATGTAGTCACCCTGGATTTCTGGTCTGTTTTAAAACCAGCGTCTAAGTGGAGCGTTATGTGCTTCACCTCCCCAACATGACAGGAACCAGCCCCGTGAAGCCAGAGATCCTGAGCAGGATCTTCCTGACTCAGTACTACTGGGAAGCAGGTTCTCTGCTCTCCTCTCTCCAGATTTACTACTTAGGTTGTCCCCCATCCCCCAGATTTTTTTTTTTTTAATTTTAAAAAAGCGACCTTTCCTGAGTCTTATGTGAGATATTTGCAAGTATAGTTAATTTTCTTAGGCATGATAATGGTATTGCAGGGTTATTATTATTATTATTATTATTATTATTTTTGGTGGAACGTAATCTTTATTCCCAAGAATGAATATCACACATACTTAAGAATTTAGGGCTGATTCTGGGCCCAGTGGCTCAGGCCTGTAATCCCAGCAACTCAGGAGGCTGAGGCAGGAGGATCACAAGTTCAAAGACAGCCTCAGCAGATTAGTGAGGCACTTAGCAACTCAGTGAGACCTTGTCTCTAAATAAAAAAGGACTGGGGATGTGGCTCAGTGGTTAAGCATCTTTGAGTTCAGTTCCAGTACCAAAACCAAACAACAGCAAAAATAAATAAATAAATAACTCTTTAAGAATTTAGTTGCAAAACGTCATGATATGGGCACTTTATTCAAATGGTTCATTGTAAAGACAGGTAGTGAGATAATCAGACAGATGGACAGACAGATGACAGATGAATATGTAAATAGATGAATAGGCAGATAAATAGATAAATGATTGTAGAAGCCAATATACAAATGCTAACACTTGTTGGGTCTAATTGAAAGTTTAAATGTTCCATGTTAACATCTCCTAATTTAAAAAGTTGGGAGGTGGGGCTGGGGATGTGGCTCAAGTGGTAGCGCGCTCGCCTGGCATGCGTGCGGCCCGGGTTCGGGTTCGATCCTCAGCACCACATACCAACAAAGATGTTGTGTCCCCCGAAAACTAAAAAATAAATATTAAAATTCTCTCTCTCTCTCTCTAAAAAACAATAAAAAAAACGATGGAAAAAAGGTAGGGAGTCAAGTTCAAAA
>NW_026000138.1:5089783-5139053 GCF_001458135.2 Marmota marmota marmota
CTCTCTAAAAAAAAAAAAAAAAAAGTTGGGAGGCAGGAGTAGTTTCAGCTAGACTTTTCTCTGGGTTAAATTTTTCCAAGTTTCTTAGAAGAACCATCCTCACCTCCCACCTGCACCCCCTCCCCCATTCGCACGCACATGCGCACTCCGGCTCGCGGGCTCACTCCGGCTCCCCTCTCCTCTCTCCCTCTCTTTTCCTGGAAGAAATGGTGCTGCGGTTTAGCAGAATGTCACTGTTTTCCATGGCAGTCTTTCTTTACATTTTCCCCTCAGCATTTTAATTAGGGCTGTGAGTCACCGTGCCTTATGAGGGCTGGTGACAATGTCATTGACGGCTGTTTAGCATCCTGATCCAGCCGTCTTCCGCGGTGCTCATCACATCAGGGGCATTGAGCAGGGCAGGCGACGGTTCCCTCTGACAGCAGCTGAGCCAGCTCGGGGCCTCTTGAGGAACTGAGAAATGAGCTTGAGGTTCGTCCTTGGAAGAGCTTCCAGAGTTGCCTTCTGCACGGCTGGCGGGGTGGCCCGGGCTGGCGGGGTGGCCTGGGTGCACCTGAACTCTGTGGCGCTCCACAGGGTGGCTCAGAATGGCAGCTCTGACCTCCTGGGGTCAGCGAGTTTCCTCCTAGGCCCTGGGCTGTCACTTCTGCGGTGCGCAGTGTCATGACACGGGCTCTTGGACACTTAGCCACTTCTGGATGTGTTGGCCAGGAGGCAGGACCCGGGAGCCCACCAGACCCCGGTCAGGCTCACTGCTGCCATTCACCCCCCTGTCACCGTCAACCATCTCTCTGTATCTCAGTTTCCTCTTCTGTAAACAGCATGGGACTGCTTCACCGGGTAATCGGGACCCTTTAATGCTTGGTGCATATTTGTTCCTAGATCAATTGATTCGGAAAGGTGAGGAGGAGGCTTAGGATGATTTGGCTTAGACACCTGATGCCCTCACCCATCCCAAGGGCTTCTGATTTTCTCTATTCCTACCCCCAAGGGTTGATGGAGGTGAAGACTTGTCAGGAGCCAACAGGAGACCATAGGCACCTGCAGTTTGCAAGATCATTTACTGAGGGCATCAGCAAGGCTCCCACCAAGCCAGAGGGTCAGGGAGGCTACTGCGGCTTTGCACGTGGAGTGGGCTTGGGGCAGGTTGGGAGCTCCCGGCCCAAGCTGTGCTCAGAAAGGATTGCAGACCCGGCCAGACCACGGCAGGGAGAGAGCAGAGGAAGACTTCCCCAGCCTCGCTCCCCTCCCTCTCCTCCTCTCTCCTCTGTGGTCAGTACCTGCCACCGGCACCTGCAGATGCAGTCAGAAGCCTGTTGATGTCCGTTGCGATCAGCCTCCTCCTGGAGCCCAAGTGTGTTTGGAGGAGGGTGGACAGTGGATCTGGGGATGAGGATGGAGAACAAGAAACACAGACAGGAAAAAGAGGAAGAGGCCACCGTCTGTCAGCTCTGAGGAAAAGGATCTGTTTCCGCAGGGTCCCCAGGAACTCCTCACAGCCATCAGGCGTTTGCTTTCATTTCTAACACTGAATTGCATCCCAGGGACCTGCAGGAAATGGGAGTGGGCATCACAAAATCAAACCACGCCAGGGCAGCCGAGCCCAGCCCAGCCAAGGGTGGGAGGGGGGACACCAGGTGCCCAGTTTCTTGAGCAGACGAAGCTTGTTGAAATAGCTTTGGTGCCCAGTCGATAAGCAACCGGTGAGGGACCATGGAATGTCCACTTGGAGTTGTTCCTGAGCACAGCCAGCTGCGCGAGTCTTTCCAAAGCTGGAAGGGTTCTTGGATTTCAAAGCTAGGCATCCTGTGGCAGTGACCCAGAACCCTGAGGTTTTTTATTGCTGACTGGTGCAGAGAGTCATAGATCAAAGTCGGAGCCGCTGTCTGGGCAAGGCCGTGAGATGCTCCGGAAAGCACTCAGGGCTGGAAGCCGAGAGTCTGCGTCTCCAGCAATGATCATGACAGTGGCTAATGTTTTTTATGTCCTTGCCAAGGCCAGGTGTTGCACTGAGTGCTGGGCCTGCAAAAACACAGGTTTCCAAAGTAGGGTGGATACTGCACGGGTGCTACCCATTTTACATTGTTTTCTTTGATGAAGGTAAAGTTCACATAATATAAAAATAACTTTTTTTTTTTTTTTGGTACTTGGGATTGAACTCAGGGGTGCTTAACCACAGAGCCATATCCCCAGCCCTTTTTATTTCTTAATTTGAGACAGGGTCTCACTGAGTTGCTTAGGGCCTCCCTAGACAGCTGAGGCTGGTCTCAAACTTGAGATCCTCCTGTCTCAGCCTCCCAGGTCACCGTGATTACAGATGAATTCCCACGCCCACATCTGGCCAAAAGGAATCATTTTAAAATGGTATTTAGTACATTCCCGGTGCTGTGCCACCACCACCTCTGTCTAGTTCTAAAACATTTTCATCAAAAGGAAACTCCAAATCCATGAAGAATTGCAAACAGGTGTCCAGATAAAAACCTGTGCATTAATGTTCATGGGAGCACCATTCACAATAGCTTAAAGGTGGAAATGATCCCAATCATGGGGTAATCAGTGATTGAGCAAAATGTGGCCCCTCCATACTATGGAATATGACGCAGCTGTGAAAAGGAGTGGAGCTCTGACATCCAGGAACAAAGGTGAACCTTGAAGACACACTGCTGATTCACAGAGGCCAGACACAGAAGGCTATCTACCATAGGAGTCTGGGTCAAGGGAATGCCAGCCTAGGCTACTCCCTAGATGAAAGAGGCCAAGGACTTAGGGAAGGGGAAAGGGGAAAGATTATCTGACCAATATCCATTTTTTAAAAACCTTTTCTTTTTAAGTCATCTTAAACTTATGGAAAAGCTACAAAATAGTACACAGAGTTTCTTTGCACCCCACCTGGCTTCCTCTCATGTTAATATAGTAACTATATTATTAACCGGATCAATAACAGTGACGTCCTATAACTCAACTGCAGACCCTGCGTGCAGAGCACCGGCGCTTTCTCATTCACATCCTTTTCCTCCCACGGGACCCGACCTAGGATCCCACATTCCTCCCAGGGCTCAGTCCTCCTCCGTCCCCTCCCATCTATGACGGTCGTCAGACCCCCCTTGTGGCTCCTGTGATCGACCTGCCGGAGGATTCCTGGTCATTTATTCTGTACGCTGTCGCTCGGTTTGAGTTTGCTCAAAGCGTTCTCACCACGAGAGCAAAAGGAGGAACCTAGGTTTAAAACTCTACTCGCCCAGCATTGGTCTCGGGAGGTCCGGGGGCAACGTAGCTAGCGCTTCTGTATGAGACTCTGGCATGTTACTCGCTAGGGTGAGGCCACCGGAAGTGTCTGAGGTGAAACGGGAGCTGACTTGAAGGGAAGCTATTGAATAGCGACTGCACAGGTGAGACGCAGGTGTGGTGCGCGGACGTGGGGGGGGTAAGACCAGCGTGGAGATGTGACCTTGGCTCACAGTCCCCACGGGAGCCCTGCTGGATGCTGTCATAGTAGCCGTAGATCCTATTATTGTTCCCCATTTTACAGATGAGGAAACAGAGGCACAGAGATGCTGAAGGCCCCGTCCAAGGCCACACAGCTGGTAACGGGCGGCCAGGGGCAGGATGTGAGCCAAGTGCCTGAGGCCTCACGTCCCCTCTGTGACATTGGCTGACATGGGGTTAAGGGTCCTCGTTCTTGTTCTGTGATTGTATTGGGGGTGGGGGGTTGAGGAGCTCTGCTGGGTGAGGCGGTCGAGGTGCGTGGGGCCACGTGGGAATGTCTGCCCGGGGGCTCAGCAGGTGTGTGATGCCAGGGGACACGAGGACCAAGCCAGGTCGGCCACCTGAAGGTGAGGTTGCTAAGGCAGACGCCTGTGGGTCTGAGACTGTGTGTCCCCCTCTGGATGGAACGGAGGATGGATTCGGCTGAGCTCCTGAGCAGGCCAGGACTGATGGGCACCCCGAGAAAAAGCCCCATTTAGAGAGACAGACGTCATTTGGGGACGCATTTTCTTTTCCTTTTTTGGTGCCACACCAAGATGAGAGAAGCAGCAGACAGGGAGTTGGGATGACTCGTTCCTCCTCAGCGGAGTTTACCCGGGAAAAGGAGGTCAGGGCGGGGCCTCAGCCATGGCAAGCTGGGACAGGTGCTGCCGCTCCGAGAGCCCGTGGAACCCTGCATCCAGAAGCCAGGCTGCTGTCACCAAGCGCTCCCACCCCTTCATGGAGGGCTCCCAAAGCCGAGCTGACATTCTGTACCCAGCAGGAGTCCAGGGTCCCCCCCCCCCTCCGCAAGAAACAAATGACCCAGGAACACTGACTGTGGCCAAGGGGACCCGCCGGCACAGAGCTCACCTCGGGAGGAGCCGTCGCTGACATTCGGGCCCACAGGAGCGAGTCCTCCCCCGTTCCCCCAAAGTCAGAAACTTTATATCTTAAGTGAAACCTCCAGTTCCTAAACGCTGATCACCAATTTGGAGGAGGAAGAAAAAAATTCCTTTTTAACAGCGTTAACCCCACGAAACCCACCTTTCTATGCCCCCGGGCTGTTATTTATAGACTGTGACCAGAGCCTTTTTGAAGCATGTCATATCCTAGATCTGAAGCACTTTTGTGCAGAACAGGATATAGATTGAGTTGGGATTGGAATTTCATTTGAAATTGCCATTTTTGTAGGTCACGGAATAGCCGGGTGACAGCAATTTTGAACGGTTCAACCTGATATTATCACACTCGCTCCCTCAAGGTCTTCTGTTTGAAGCCTCACGGGATGGCACTGAAGTGTCACAGGCACTCAGAGGCAAAAAGGGACCGGCCGTCTTTCAAAGTATGGTGCACACTCGAATCACCGGCAGACTTTACGGTGCAGAGTCACGGGCGTCTGTCTGAGAGGGGCTTGAGGTGGCGCTGGTGACGCTGCTCCCTGGACCCCACTCTGGGGAGCAAGGCACCGGGCCACACCCTTTGCAGGTGATTTTACAAACTCTATTAAATAGACTCATCCAAGTTTTGTACCCGGGTGTGTGAAGTCTCGTCCCTGTGGTCCCTCATTTGTGATGGGTGATGTTGTCACTCCCCCCCAGCTGATGGCAGGAAGTGAAATGATTCTGGCCTCTCCTTCCTGCAGTGGCTGCAGCTGCCCTCCACAGGTGGCTCTCCAGTTCTCCACAGACCTCACCACTCTCACCTCCCACCTAGGCTGCTTCACTCAACACCCGTAGATGCGGAGATTCTGATTTATTGAGCACCTAGGCTGTACACCCTATGCTACAGAGTGACAGCAGTAAACCTGAGAAGAGTGATCTCTGTCCTCAAGAGGCATCCACCCTAAAGCTCACTAGGATGATCGGGGTAGTTTGGAACTAAGTAGTTACTCAATAAACTCCAAGTCGATTAAGGAGTCATAACGGAGGTCTCTGATACCGTGATTCTTATTCTTTTTTATTTTTAATGACTACATTATCATTTATGGTAACAAAATGGTCTAACATTACCACTAAAACACTAAAAAGGTATAATAAGCATTTATCCTAACGATCAAATTGGTCGTTTAAACATTCACCTTGACCTGTGACTAGAATCCAGTTAGCCTTGTGACTTCTTCACATGCCCTGTTCTTGATCCTGGAGAGACATTCCAGCTGTCGCCGACATTCACCAGGAAGGGAGGTGAGGAGGGACTTCACTGCTTTGGCTTATTTTGAATAATCAAGAAACCCTACAATTAGATAGAGCATCGACCCAGAAGTGTGCAGCTCAAATGCTGAGATCAACGTTGCTGTCAGATATAGGACTTTTTGTAAATCTCCCAATTTCATGGAGAAGCAGGGAAAAGGAGCTTGAAGCCTGAATTTGGGGATCCTGAGTTTAATCGCATCTCTGACTCTTTCTGAGAACCTCAGGCACATCCATTTCAACTCTGTGGCGTTCATCCAGTGAGTTCTGCCTCATACCAGCATGGATTGAATGCTTGGAAAAACACCGTGGAAAAAGTTGTACCCATGATTCCAGGCTTCCTCGGGTTCCGTGAACCCCATCGGAGGGCCACAGACTCCCCATTATGAATGGAATAGAAAAATCTCTTGGGATACAAAATGCCTTGAGTCCCTTTCAACTCCCAATTACTAAAATTACAGGTTACCACCTAAAATCAGGCCAATTGAGTTAAAAATATACAGTCGTCTTTGAGAAGTGACAGAAGCAGAGACTTGGAATCCAGAAAACCTCTGTGGAATCCCCACCACTGACACCAGCTCTGTGAGCTCCCGCGGCCTGGCCTCGTTTCCACACCTACAAGATGGGAATAACAACATCACATCCTTCAGATAGGATTTTTGCAAGGATCCAATGAGATCATGTAACAAGAGCCTACAAAGTGACATGTTCTAAGTATCAGCATGAACTGTATGGCATTGGTGAATGTCCTTTGCAAAACTACTAATTTCATGCACCTCAACCTACCTAACAAATATCTAACCCAATATATTGGTGTGAATAGCCTATCACTGATTCAGAAAATATTTACTGTGGTCTTTCTAGGTGCTAACATCTTCCAAGGGTCGATTATATGATTATTATACATAGTACAATTGGAAGCGGACTTAAGGTCCCCCGGAGCTAAGTGAGCAGAAATATATACAGGGCCCATGCCTGCCTGGGTGACTGTTCTCCTTCCTATCCTTGGTCCTTCTGCCCCCATCCATGCTAATTTGGACAAATGCAATTTATCCAATCTGAGAGTCTTGATCTTTTACTCAAGCTTGTCCCGGTTACATTTATTGTTATTATTGATAGGTCTGATGTGCGTCGTGATTTCTGCTGTTATAGTCGGTGTTTTCTATTTACTCTGTTCTGTGTTTGCTGAAATTCATTTGGACCTCAGCAGAGGCTGTGATTTCTTACAGGGAATTTCCAAGATAAAGGATCTGATGTTATCACTGCTACCTTAAGATAGTCATTCCCACTTCTTTTCCCTTCCCCAAACACCTTTTTCTGTTCTCTGGACTGAGCTTCCCTGCCTCCAGGGAGCTCCCAAGGATGCGAGGCAGGAGAGCAAACCCTCGGTGGAGTCTCAGGTCCATGCTGAACTGCAATTTGGAGGTGCTCTTCTTGTGTTCTCCTGAAAATAAGGGCTCAACATTGTCATCACTGTTGACATTTGCTGTTTACAAAGCACTCCTGAGTGCATCTGTCCTATGGAATCTTCACAGAATCCTCAGCAACTAGTACTTCTTCCCTTTTCAATTTCACAAAAGAAGATTGAGAGCCGAGTTGTTAAATGACTTGCCCAAGATCAAATGGCCAGGCGATGACCCAGGCTGGGGAGTGAGCCAGAGCAGTGAGCTTCCTGAATCCTGCTCAGTCCTCAGAATTAGGGAAGCGATGCCATCAGGAAATGCTGACCCAATTAAATTATGTATTTCCAGCGACGAAGGGCGATTCCGTCAAATGAGTGTCATTCATTCTCATTCCTTCCTTCACTCCACCATCCAGTGTCCCCTTGCTGGGGAAATGACCTCACGAGCCATCCACAGGAGAAAGCCAGAAGCCAGGAAGTCATTGGAGAGACACCTTCCTCTTCCTCACCTGCTCTATCGAGCCAGTGGCCAACTCTCCTTGACTCACCCTCCCGAATCTCTCTGAAATCCACCTGTCCCTTGCCAGGCGCCATGGCACATGCCTGTAATCCCAGCAGCTTGGGAGGCTGAGGCGGGAGGATCGCAAGTTCAAAGCCAGCCTCAGCAACTTAGTGTGTGCCCCTAGGGGTTGAAAATAGGTTTTTTTGTTTGTTTGTTTTGGGGAATTAGGAATTGAACCCAGGGGTGTTAACCACTGAGCCACACCCCCAACCTTTTTTATAGTTTTATTTTAAGCCAGGGTCTTGCTAAGTTGCTTAGGGCCTTGCTAAGTTGCTGAGGCTAGCCTCGAACATACAATCCTCCTGCCTCAGCCTCCCCAGTTGCTGGAATTACAGGCGGGCACCCCATGCCCGGCTGGGCTGTCTTTTTTTCTTTTTTTAACTGATTCTTAAGAGACATTTCAGAGACCACTGATGATATGCTTCCTCCTTATAGTCACGAGCCCATCCTCATAGAGCTGGCCAGGCACGGTTCCTTTTCCTTGGCGTGTTGTTTTCTAAAGTGACTCTGAAACTAATAGTCGACAGCGCCGTGCACTTTACATGGGTTACCCCGTTTGCTTACCCCACAGAGTTGATTGGTAGAAATGATCATCAGAGGAGTCTGAGCCTGGCAGGTGGTAGCGCTGGGTCACAGACCCTTGTCCTTCTGGCTCAGAATTCACGGCTTTGATCCCTATGCAGTCCTACAGCGAGGGGACGTATCCGGCAAGGGCCGACGGAAGGCACAGGAATCTATGGAGACTTTTATTCCACTCATGGTCCCCCCCCTCAACCCTGGAGTGTTCTGGAATGTTCTGGATACAGTGACCCCAGGCTGCTGAGGTCACTCATGTAAAGGAGCTTTTCAAATGAAAGCTGAGTGGTTGCCTGGACCCTCTCCAACGTGGAGATGCCAGCCCTGCAGTTCCTCCAAATGGTGGGTGGACCAGAGATGTCCCTTCTGCACCCCGTGGTGTTGTCTCACCACCGCGTTCGGGGCCATGTGCCTCTGGGGCTCCATGTGGCAACACTCCTGATCCTGCTGCTTCGGCATTCCCAGCAGGAGCTGGGGACAAGGACCCACTCTGCTGGGACGCAGGACCAATCTCTCTGTCCACACCTCCCTCTGCTCCTTCAGCACAAAGTGCCCTAAGTGATATACGCCCGCCACACGTGCTCGGTCGGAAGAGTGGCTACTCACAGGATGAGAATCGGTGACCGTGGCAGTGGAAGGATCGTTTATTGGGCACTCAGCCCAGTCGAGGGTGCATTGTGAAAACGTAGAACGTAGCATTTTGTCATTCCATCCCCACAGACGCCCTGAGCAGGTTCCATCAGCAGCTCCATTTTATAGATGCAGAAACTGTGACTCACAGAGGTGAAGTCACTCACCCACCGTCACAAAGCCAAGCCGAGAAACCAGGACAGCATGACTTCATGCCCCTTTTTATGGAAAAGGTAATACAAAAATCACAGTGAATATAAATAAAAATAGTGGTCCATAACCAAATATGAAAGAATACATATCAATTAGATGATTCTCAGTCTCTTGATGTCCTGCAGAATCCTGCAAGGATGTGTGTGTGTGTGTGTGTGTGCGTGTGTGTGTTTTCAAGAATGTTCCTTACCGTGTATCTGCAGGAGAAGGTCCAAGTTTACCATTGCCAGGCCAAAAGTATGTGTATTCTCAGTTTGGGGAGGAGATTGTCAAACTACTCTTCAGAGAAGTTGTAGCAAGCTGTGGTGTAGGGGACTGGGAGTCTCCCAGGCCCTCGACCACGATATCGATGCTGTCAATTTTGCAACAATCCTTCGCGTTCTTGCTTCTAACTCTAAGCTGAGCCAGTTCCTTCCTGCCCCTGAGACGTGGGCATCAGAGCTGGGAAGATCAAAGTCATCCTGGGCAAAGTGTCCCATGACCCTGATGGAGCTCCATGGGGGGCGGGGGGAGATGCTTTTGGGACCGGGATGCTCCTGTCTTTGGGACCCCCCAGGGCACAGAATGCCAACTTCCTCCCCTGGTTGGTGGGGGGGGATTAGCAGGTTTGGGGCTCTGACTTGCTGGCGTGGGAGAAGGCGCTCCAACTTGATTCCTGGGCCGTGAGCTCTCCGGGAAGGACTGCAGATTAGCAGTTCGGGGGGTGTAAGGAGGTCGGTTGTTGGGGGGATGTTTTCCAGAGGAGCGCAGTTGGGTTTACGGTTCCCGTCTTTTGTTGGCGTGGGGGATGGCGGCGTTCCTGGGTTTCGTTTCTGAAGACTTGGATCCTGCTTTTCAAGGAGATCCGAGGGAGATGGGGAGCAGTCCCCCCCCCCCACGCCGTGAGCGAGGTTGTGGGTGTGCAACTGAAAACCGCGGAGTTCCCGGGCTGGGTTTTGTTTTCTTTAATATTGTTCGTTGAAAAGGCAATGCACACGTGATGAAGAAAGTCATTTACATGATATTCAAGGAGAACAAAGGTGTTCAGCACCAAGAACAAGCCCTCCTCCTCCTCCTGACTCCCAATGGGCCCTGTAAGATGCGACCATTAAGATCCGTTCCTTCCAGAAGAATCCCTGCAGGTACAGGTGTAGAATTCCCCTGTGGTACCTTTTATTTCCCCCCCCCACCTTCTGGTGTATCTGGGGACTAATTTCTTACCTGTGCATAGAGATGCACTCCAGGCTTTGTAGTGACACAGTTCATCGTCAAGATGGGTGAGGTTTCAGCAGACACCGGGAGACAGGATTTGGGGTACTGGACTGTTAGTCCAGGGAACATCCTACTATGACCCCTTCTTACCATGTTGTGGGTGGGTGTCCTCCCTCACCGACCCACCCTCCCCGGTTCCAATGGTCAACTTCGCAAGGCGCCCAGACATTTTTACCAACCCTCTTCTGTCATTTCTCTGTTGTTTTTTTGCTTGTTTGTTTGTTTGGGTTTGGTTTTAGAAGCTAAAGCTTTTAAAGACAAAGTGTCTTTTCCTAAGTCATCCGTAGATTCTTGGGGGAATCAGCAGAATCCTGGGAAGACCCATAGTCACCGTTTAGCCCACGGGGTAGGGTTCACTTTTATAGCAGTCACACTCAAAAGAGTAGAAGGTGAGGACGTGGGCGGCGGCTCAGTGGGAGAGCGCTTGCCTACGGGCCTGAGGCCCAGAACTAAAAAAATAAAGGGCGAGGGAAATCCATTTTTTTTTTTTTCACACAAAATTCTGCTTAGCCCCGTGCGTCCCAAGCAGTGTCACTTCAACCTGGGATCAAGACCCGAAAACTTTCCCCACTCTTTTCCTCACACTGATCTTTGAGCCAAGCCCTTACAGTGCCTCTCAACCACCGTCGGGCTGACCAGTCCCAGCAGAGGGGCCCCATGGTCTCCTGAGGCCGGTGGCCGCCATATTGGACCGCGTGGCCCTGGGCCATGGAGGTGCAGCGGGTCCACGTGGAGGGAGCCCCTCGGTCCTCCAGGCCTCTGTTCCTCGTTTGGGAATGAGGAAGCCGGTCCAGAGGATCTCAGCGGCTTCCCTTCGTCCTAATCTTCATCCGGCTTTCAGTGCTAGAAATGGAAAGCCATGACAAACCAGGGCGAGCGGGTGTCCCAGAGAAGCTTAATCTCCTCATCTGTGAAACGAGGAGCCACCGAGTGTGACCCTGATCAGGGTGAGGACGAAAAACGGAGCAGCAGATGCGGAAGCACTTTGGGGAGGCGAGGGAGGGAGGGAGGGAGGAGGGAGGGGGGCCCAGTGCCATGGATTGCCATCAGGATTACGGTTGACAATGGGAAGGAACCCTCAGCATCTACTCACGGGGACCTGGGCTACCAATTTCCTCAGTTCACATCGCTGAGCCTCAGGCTTCCATCAGACACCCCTGGCCCCAAGTTCTGCCCACAGTAAACTCAACAGCACTCAAACATGCTGGTAGTTCCCCAGTTACAGAAAGGAGGCCCAGAGTGGGCGATGGCATGCCCGGGGTCACACAGCAAGGAGGTCTCATCAGACTCTGGCCTGTTTGGGTCCTGCCTTTCCACTGGCACTCACCCCACCCCTCTCCTCAGCCACTCATTTCCTCGCAGGAAGGTAAGTGAAATAAATATACCCGAAACCGCTGAAGTACTCGAATGAGGCTCAGGGCCAAGGATTGTTTCCATGGTAGATACTCTGGCGGGCGTGTGGGATTTGTTGAAAATCCCAGCTCCAGAAGCGGAGGCGGGTTGGCAGGCTGTTCTAGCCAGCTTCGTCACCTGTGGTCAGTGACCGCCCCCAAGGTGAGACCAAGGTGGGATTCCTTTGTGTGCCTTCCAGGGAAAGACCCCCCTGCAGACCCCAGTGGAGCAGAAAGTGACCGGAATGAAACCCAGGAAGCCCAAATCATCTCATCTCTCCTAACAATCACAGGAAACCGCTTCTCTCAGTGTTGACTCTGTGACGTCGTCACGTTTCCTGCGTTCGGGGCTTTCTTTGAATCCTCCCAGTTCCCCAGATGAGTGGTCACTGCCGATGGCCCCATTTTACAGATAAGCAAATTGATAGGGGGGGGGAGCAGATAGAGAACTCACCCAGAGACAGAGACAGCCAGGAAGGACCTTGCAAAGCCTCCTGGTGGCTGGACGGAGGCCCGAGAAGGCTCCCGAGTTCCAGGCATCCACCAACTGGGACCAGGGGGGTGACCTGGAGCAGCTTGGTGGATGGATCTGGATGATGGTCACCGGCGACCCTGACCGTGGTCAGGATGAGATTGAAACATGAAGAAGAGACACGGAGTATTGTGGAATTGTTACTAAGAAATGGGGAGCGCTCAGAATTCATAGGTCAGATTGTGGGGTGTGCATGTGTGTGCGTGTGTGTGGGTGCATGTGTGTGGGTGCATGTGTGTGTGCATGTGTGTGGTGCACATGTGCAGACACTGAATATCCCTGACTCTCCAACTCCAGCATCTTCCCCAGTTTCCCAGAGGATCGACTTCCTCTCCTAGTGCCAAGACCTGAGAGGTCAACAGCAACCCCATGTCCCAAGCACCAGCCAAGAGCCCAGCCCGATTCTAGAAGGCTCCCGAGGAGACAGTAAGAGAAGGAGCCCAGAGTAGCTCTGACATGCCGAGCGTGGGTGTGCGTGGGTTGCTTGATTTCTGTTTTCTTTTTTCCAAAGCAAAGGACACAGAAGACCAAGTCCAATCTCTGTCCCCTATTGAGGTCTGACCCAATCCAGCAACTGGAAGAAATAGGCTTAGGGGTCTTGCCCCTCTCCCCACCCCCCCAAAAAAACCCCACCTTCAAATTCTTTTTTTCCTTAAAGAATAGAGCCCAGTGTCCAACACGAACACCTGAGCGCTGCCGAGGTCCCCGCTGTCTCTGTCCCCACTAAGCAGCCAGAATCTTGGATTCGGTCCCCAGGAGGAGAACTCAGGAAGGAGGAGAGGGTGGGGGACCCTCCAGGGGAGAAGGGCATGGTGACGTGGGGTGTCTTCCCTGCACACCAGAGCCCCGGCAGAAAGAGGCTGAAAGACACTCCGCTGGTGGACACACGGCCACACACAGCCAACAAGGGACGCAGCGTGAGGTCGATGCATGAATACACACAGAGCCACACACAGGACACCAGATGGAGGTGGCTGGGCCCAGGGATGCGCCACTCCTCGCCCACACGGGCCAGCGGGTTATGTAATGTAATGCTCTCTGCAGCCGAGCTAGCCACCCTCCCTCCAGGGGAGGCCACCTCCTCTGGGGGGTGGGGTTCTCTGTACCCACCTCCTGCTCTTAGTGCCTTAGCCCTGGGGTGACCCCAGAAAGTTGCTAAAAGGGAACCAAGTGTGTCAGTTTGCTAGTAGTGGCAGATGGGGGCTCCCCCCTTGTGCTAAAATGTGGTGAGGACACAGGTGGGGGGGGTGGCATGGAGCCAGACCTGGAACTTGAGGGTAGAGAAGGAGACCAAGGGGCGTTCTGATGCCCCCAACCCCCCCACAGATCTCCTGCCCCAGCCCAGAAGGGGCAGTGGACACATTGCTTTAGTGCTCTTTTTCCACCGCTGTGAGCGATCTTAGAGGAGGAGAAGTGTACCGTGTCTGGAGGGGAGTCCTGTACTGATGAGGTCGAGACTCCCAACCCAAACAGCTCACCCCTGAACCTTCTCGCATCATCTCACACGGGAGCCTCTGAGGGGGACACCTCACGTCTAAACCCTCACACACGTGGACACGGAGACCCAAAGACGCAGCCCCCTGTGGACACACCATGGGGTGGGGGGTGTGCTCACCTGAGCCACGGCATCTGCAGCCCTTGGTACCCCAGCCACACCCCACACTGCTCAGCAAGGGGGGATCCCTCACTTGAGAATCGCCAGTGTTTCAAAGAGTGAAACCGAGACTTGAGAGAATAACTAGAAAGTCAATTTAAAATGATTAGCATGTAAGTTTCAGGGCTCAGGCTCCAGGGTGAGGCTGCCCGATTTCCAACCCTCCCTCTGCCGCCGTCTCCTGAGTGGTCCTGAACAAAGATCTGAACCCCCTCTGGCTTCGGCTTGCACATCTATCGAGGGGTGATCACAAGGGTCAAAACAGGATCTTACGCAGGTTAGGAGCGTCAATGCAATAGCTGCCATCGTATTTCGTCTTGTGGGGGGAGCTTTTCTTCCTCAATCAGCGAGGATTCTTTGAGCGCTGAGATGTGCCCCGAGATCCCCAGGGTTTCAAAAGCCTTGGGGACTGATTGTGTTTTAATAGGGTCACGTCTCCGTCTTTGAACTTAAAACAAGCTAATCCTTATAAAAATGGTCCCAAAGGTCGGCTGGCATCCCCTGTCCCTGGGTCCGTGGGAGGTGGTATCCTTCTTCTTCGGGTGGGTTTGTGGGGGGGCAGTTCGTGGAAGGGCTGGAATGAGGGGCCAGAGAGCCCCGGCCGCCGAGCTCCTGGGCTTTGCTGACAGCCACGTGGCGACCAGGTGTCTGGGCTAGACTGGACGCTGGTCTGCGTTGTCACCCTTGTCTTGAAGGTGGGGTGGGGTGGTCCCTTGATCTCTTCATCTCCCTTCCCTCCATTCATGCCCTTGTCCCCTCTCTTCAGCTCCGGAAGCCCCCGATCTCATCTGCATCTAACAAGCCGCTGACCAAGATGCCCAGGGAAGAGCCCACATCGATCACGCGTCACCTCTAGACACCCCCCAGACGCTCCTCCCCGGCCTGCTGACCTGTGGCTCAGGGACACATCCCACTGCTCTCCTGACGTCTGTCTGCTGTCAGCCTCCTTAGAGGACCACCCGGCAATGAGCGGGTGACGCAGCGTTGACGTCAGAGACGGCGGAGGCTGAAACCTCTCGGCCGCTGTGTCCCCAGCTCCTCTCTCGGCAGAGCCGAGTCCTGGCCCCTCCTGGAGAATCCGTCTCGGCTGGATAGGCTTTGGGGTCTTCGGGGTGGACCCTCGGAGGCCAGGCGCCATGGAAGAGCACATGTTCGGGGTTCAGCAGATCCAGCCCAATGTCATCTCCGTCCGCCTCTTCAAGCGCAAAGTCGGGGGCCTGGGGTTCCTGGTGAAGGAGCGCGTCAGCAAGCCCCCCGTCATCATCTCGGACCTGATTCGCGGGGGAGCCGCGGAGCAGAGTGGCCTGGTCCAGGCAGGGGACATCATCCTCGCCGTCAACGGCCGGCCCCTGGTGGACCTCAGCTATGACAGTGCCCTGGAGGTGCTCCGGGGCATTGCCTCCGAGACCCACGTGGTCCTCATTCTGAGGGGGCCCGAGGGCTTTACCACGCACCTGGAGACCACCTTCACCGGGGATGGGACCCCCAAGACCATCCGGGTGACACAGCCCCTGGGACCTCCCACCAAAGCTGTGGATCTGTCCCAGCAGCCCTCGGCCAGCAAAGAGCAGCTGCCCGCGGTGGGTGGGCCCCCGGGCCCCGGGAACGGGCCTCAGCATGCCCAGGACGAGGGGCCGGAAGCCGGCTCGCTGACCCAAGCCAACGGCCTNCCAAGCCAACGGCCTGGCCCCCAGGCCCCCAAGCCAGGACCCTGCCAAGAAAAGCAGCAAGGTTGGCCCCCAGGGCAGCCAGGAGCAGAACGAACTGCTCAGAGAGATCGAGCCCGTGCTGAGCCTTCTCACCAGCGGCCGCAGAGGGGCCGAGCGAGGGGCACCTGCCAAGGCGGAGACGAGAGACACAGGCGTCCAGGTGGACAGGTAAGCCCCCAGCCGCGCCGGAGTGTGTGTGCATGTGTGCACGCGTGTGTGCATGTGCGTGTGCAGTCCCTGAGACTCAACCTCGAAGCCCAGAGCCAGCCTGAGCTATCCCCACACCTGAACCTACCCCCACGTGACAACCCTTGAACCCCAAAAACCGTAATTACACAAGGTGCGCGGGCCTAGGCTGTGGCTCTCACCGCGAGACCCAGAGCCCATCCGTTACCCCGGCTCAGGGACTACTGTCTCCCCATCTCCATCCTGCATAATCCTCCAGGACCCCTGGAAGGTGGTATTTTGGGTGATCCATGTGTCACATGTGAAGTGGGGACACCCAACCTGTGTGTCCTTGGAACGTTTAGTTCTCGTCTCCAGAAGAAGGAAGGCGGAGAGTCTCAGACCCACTCGTGGGGTGGAGTGGGACCCTTCTGATGGGCAGATGCTTGGGGGCTCCTGTGGTCCTGGACGTCCACTCCCAGAGCCAGTGGCCAGGATCGGTCCACAGGGTTCTCCTGGTTCCCCAGGGTGAGCACAGGGGGCCTCTTAGGCAGGAGCCCAGGAACTGCCGCTTCCTGGGCCCCTGCAGAGCTGACCCACGGGAACAGCCCACTGAGGCCTTGAGGGGTCCTCTGTCCACCCAGCAGGTGTCCTGAGTCTGAGTGGGTGGACTTACGTCCTAAAGCAGCTGCAAGATCTGGAACGAGGGTGTCCCCTTGTTTGCTGGGAGACCCTGGAGAGTGTGGTCTGGGCACAACCCCCACCTCCCGGTCTCACTGACCCTCCCTGGTCCTCAACACTGAGGCCACTGGACGGGATGCGGCTTGCGTGGGCACAGCCTCCCGCCTACAGACAGCTGACCCCCGCTGCGTCCAGTCTTCCATACCCTTGACCGTGATCCCAGGGGTGACTACCAGGATTCCTGGGGGCTCTCCTTCAGCCACACCTGGACCTGCCTGAGCCACCCTGTGTGACGTGAAGGCCCCCCCAGGATCCCGGTGGGGAGCTGCTGCCCTCCAGGCTGCTAATGTGCCAGGGGCACAGAGACCCAGCACGCCAGGATGGACGTCCTCACCTAGTGTGCAGGGCCCTCGGTGGCTCCGAGCACCACCCAGGGGAGCCCCCTCCTGCTTTGTTTCCCCAAGGAGGAGGCAGGGCCAGCTCCCAGCCTACCGCATCCTCTGCCCCCAGCTCAACCTCGCCCGCGAAGAGGCGACCTACTTTGGAGGAGGGGAGATTTGAGAGAAAGTCCCCAGGAGGTCCGGGGCCCAGGGAGGCCGTTTGGGGGAGCACTGTAAGGAAGAGTGACCTTCAGGACAGCTCCTCCGCCCCCGGGTCAGTGGCTTTTTGTAAGTGCCCCCCTCTACTCTGGGAAGCTGCTTTGGGGACAGTGCCACCCCCCACACTTGATGGGGTTTGCATCAGTGGAATTCCCAGCTCCACCATAGAGAGAGCTTAAAGTGGCTCCTGAGAAAGCGCCTGTCCCCGGGTCCCGGGTGGGTCTCCAGGGGAAGGTCACACTCAGCACCAATGGCTGCAAATGCGATAAGCGTCCAGCATCCAGGGGGACAGGTGTGTTGTTTCGGCCACTCCAGTGCCACCAGCTGCGTCACCAAGGCGACGCGATTCCCGACACGGTGAACGCGTCCTCCTGACACAATGGGTCCATCCGTCTTTCCTTGGTTTACCCAGCGTGGGGGACTCAAGGCTATTTTTAAAAGCCCCATTCGTGCAGGAGACAGAGCTGGGATCTCAGCCTGCTTTATATCTGTGGGAAGGTCCAAAGGTCCTGGGGGCCATCGGACCCACCTGCCTTGTGTGGGTTTGTCCCTGGGGCTGCCTCTCCCCTCTGCAGCACCCAGAGGACCCCCGCCGTCCAGTTCCCAAGCAGGCTGTATTTGGGGTCAGTCTCGGGGCTGGCAGGCCTGGGGACATTCGAGCTCCCAGGTTCACGTAGCTGCCCCCAAATTCTCTTCCTCCCAACCAAGGGTCCCCCCATCCAGGCTGTGTCTGGGGTGGGGATTGGCACTGGCATCTGGATGCTGGAGGAACGGTCACCAGCTGGCCTAGGTGACAGTGAGGCCCACCAAGCCCAGAGCCGCACATCCAGGGCACCCCCAATCTGTGGCTTCTGGGGACCGTGAGGACGTGGGACCCTCAGGACGTGGGACCCTCCTGCTTGGCCACCTCCCTCTCCCTCCAGGAAACAGACTTAACCGGCTGCAGCTCTGGCTCCGTGTCACTCCCACTGCCCTCACGGCCACCCTGCTGTCGGGGTGTGGCACTTATCTGGGGGGAGAAGTGATATTTACGCTGAAGACCTTTCCCTCCCGCGCCCCAGGAGGAAGGGGCCCTGGCAGGTGGGGAGGGAGAGAGGCTTAAATCCGGGTCCTCTGGCACCTTTAGTCCTTAGGAGCGGTCACTTTAAAAGGCTGCTTGTCGGAGAATATCCAGGTTGCTGGGCCTGCTGCCCTCAAGGAGGGTGTGAAGGAGGCCAAGGTCCCCGGCCCTGCGTCCATCTGGACCGGCAGGTCAGCCTCGCCCTGCATTCTGATCACTGTCCCCCCTTGCGGGGCACTTGGTCAGTGACAACGTACCTTCTTCAGAGACTGTGAATAAATAGGACGTGTGGCTTCAGCTCACTTTTCTCAATGAGGTACCTGAGGCTCAGAGAGGTGAAGTCACTTATCCAGAGTCACACAGCCCCAGCCCCAGGGTGCTGCCCTGATTCTACCTAGAAGTTTCCCTGCAAGTGTCCAGAGTTAAAGGAAAAGGAGGCAGGAGGGGGCCGCTAAAGGAATGGAAGCAGTTTCAAGCCCAGAGAATCCACCTCATGGTGGGGGTGAGAGGAAGGCCGGCCCCATGCTCAAGTCCTTTGGTCAATTATGTCCTTTGCTCTTGACGGTGCCCCTGCCATCCTCCTGATGCAGAAACCAAGCCTCAGAGAGGTATAGTCACTTGTCCCAGGTCACACAGCTTACAGGTGACGAAGCCCAGACTCGGCCCAAGCCCATGCCCTTGACCTCGGCCAGCTTGGTAGATGGTGTGTCCGTCTCAGTGCACGCAGCTGCTGACCAGCCAGTTTCTGACGAGATCAGGGGATTTTCTCAGAGCCCTTCCAAAGCTGGTAGCCCTGGCTCATGCAGATGGAGACGCCTGAGACCTGGTGTCCCTCGAGACGTGGAGCAGGCTCTCCCAGGGTCAGGCAAGGGCCCTTCGTCGTCCTTCTATCCTCCTCGTGAACAAACCCGTCGCCCCAGGTCTTCTCTAGGCCTGTGACCGAGGGAAGCCCTTCCTCCATCTAAGGCCGGTCCCCCTTCGGGATGTCCCTGCTGTCCCGTCAGAGCTCTGGGATCAGCCCACCTGCCCGCCCCCCACCCCCCAAATTTGCCTGCAACCGGGGGCTTCTGACTGTCCTCCATGCAAGGAGCCTCCGTTCTGCCCCCATCCTCTTCAGAGCACAGGGGACCCAGGGATGACCCTCTGCCCCGATCGCCCCCCCCCCCCAGGGCCGTATGAAACAAGAAAGGAAGAAGAAACCAACAGACGCTTGCAATCATCTTAGAAAGAGATTCATGCTGTGGAGGAAATAGAACAGTGACTGGAAAGGAAGTGGCTTGGGGTTGGGTGGAACATTAGATCAGGGGTCCGAGAAGGGCGGAAGGGGCCCACCGTGTGGAATCTAGGGAAGGGTGTTCCCGGCAGAGGACACAGCAGGTGATGCAAAGGTCCTGAGGCAGGAGCCAGGTTGGGATGTTCCAGGAACTGAAAGAAGGTCTGAGGGGCTCGAGTTTCAGTGACTGGGGCAGGGGGGTGGGCGGTGAGGTCAGACACGTGGGTGGGGCCATCCTACCCCCACCCCTGTCCCCACTTGCTCACCATATCAGCCGGCCATAGCTATTACCACGAAGTACCCGATCTCAGAGGCACCCGTAGCTCTCATAGCCTGGGAGACCTGGAGCCGGACGGGGGGGCTCCCTGGGGTGAGATCACATCAGGACCTCAGTGAGGTGGCTTCCCTCCTGGGGACTCTTGTCCTTCCCAGCTTCTAGATTTACATTTTTCACATTTCCACGCTCCTGTGGCCCCATCCTCCAGCCTCAAAACCTCCTGCTTCATGATCCTAGCCCCTCCTCCTTCTAGAGGTCATAGTCCAATCGCCCTCTGCCCTCTGACCTCTTGTAAGGTGTTTTAGTCAGTTTTGTTTTTTTTTTTAATTTTATTTTTGTCACTGTGACCAAAAGACCTGTCAAGAGTCACGTAGAGAAGGAAAATTTTATTGGGGTTCATCGTTTCAGAGGTTCAGCCCATGATCAGCCAGCTCCAGACCTCTGGACCCAAGGTGAGGCAGAACCTCATGGCAGGAGAATGTGGCAGAGGAAGAAGACAGCTCAGGACCTGGCCACCAGGAAGCAGAGAGACATGTGATAACACTTAGGGCCCATCCAGATAATCCAAGACCATCTTCCCATCTCCAGATCCTTCATGTCCCAGCAAATGTATGAAGACTTTTTCCATGTTTTCCTGTATTAGTCCATTTTCTGTTACTGTAACCAAATACCTGAGGCTAGGTGCTTTATGAAGAAAAGAGTTTCCTTTGCTCACGGTTCTGAAAGTTTAAGAGCATTGGTGCTGCATCCTCTCACCCTGGTGAAGACTGCACAGCAAGTGGCATGACGGCCAGAGCCTGTGTGGGAGGAGGTCATGACAAGACAGGAAGCCAGAGAGGGGCGGGGCTGGGCTTGCTTCTTATAACAGCTCTCTTGTGAGCGCTAACTCTGTGTCCCAGAGCACCACCTTAATCCCTTCCCAGGGCAACTCCCTCTATGACATAAGGACCTCCCACTAGGCCCTGTCTCTGAAAGGTTCTACCAGCTCAGCCCACTACCCAGAGGACCAAGGTCCCAATTCTTAGAGATTCCTCCCAGACCTGCCGTTCAAGTTCCTTGGGAAGGTCAGTGGCGGACACACCTGTAGCAGGTCCCGCTCCTGCCAAGTGACACCTTGTGGGGTACATTGCCCCGTTGAAGCTCCCTGGAACATCAGTCCGAGGATGGACGTCCACTTAGAGAACTGAGGGTCACGTGTGGTTCTCCAAGTTGGCTTTGGCCTGCACAGTTTTCTGAAAACAAGTTGGTAGTGAAATGAAAAAATCAAGAGATTTCACACTAAAAGTGGTTTCTAGACTTTCAATAGGTGGATCCAGTTGTCCCTGTGTGTCCAAGGGGGATTGGTCCCAGGACCACCCTCGGATCCCCAAGCCTGAGGATACTCAAGTCCTTTAAATGCAATGGCTTAGGATTTGCATATAAGCTACAGAACCTCCCACCCTACACTCCAGCCCAGCTCCAGGTGGCTTAGAATAACTGATACAGCGTAGCGACTGTGTCCATAGTTGTTACACTGAGTGGCTTAGGGAACAATGACAAGAAAACAATCTGTAGTGTTTAGTACAGGAACCGATATATTTTTTTTCAAATATTTTAAACCCATGATTGGTTGAATCCAGGATGTGGGAATCCGTGGGCACCCAAGGTCCACCGCCCTGTGAATCAGAAGACCTCTTAAAGCACAGCTTCATCCTGGTGGGGTGTCCAGCACAGGATCTGGGAGGGAGTGTCATTCTCCAGCACCCAAATCAGCCCGATCCCCTTACTTACTTTTCTTTACTAGCCAGGACCCTGAAGGCATGAGTTTCAGATTCCTGCCCGGTTCTGGGATACTAGAAATTACGAGGATAATGTGGGCGCGATGGTGCACACCTGTCATCCCAGCAGCTCGGGAGGCTGAGGCAGGAGGATCGTGAGTTCAAAGCCAGCCTCAGCCACAGCAAGGCACTGAGCAGCTCAGTGAGACCCTGTCTCTAAATAAAATACAACACAGGGCTGGGGATGTGGCTCAGGGATTGAGTGCCCCTGAGCTCAATCCCTGGTGCCCAAAAGAAGAGAAATTAAGAGTCAGGATAGGGACAGGGCCCAGCCTCCACTCCAGCTTCCACAGTCTGCTGTGGAATTCCTTCTCTGCGAAGCATTTCTTCCAACATGAAATCAAGGATTAAATCTCTGCCGAGACCCCAGATCCAGTCTCCACAGCCCCCAGCTGCCCTGCCCAGGTGGAGGCCCGGAGCGAAGGCCAGCCCGGTGTGGAGAACGAGGAGTCCGCCGTCTGTGGAACACGGGCTTCCTGCCAGGGCCAGCTGCTCCTTGGCTGGCTGGGCCAGAGCCGGCTGCAGCCCACCTGGCTGTGCCCAGCACGCATGCGCGGCCCACCTGCTCCCGGCCAGGTCCGAGGGGTTGGTCTGTGGTCCGCGCTGGGCTGATTGATGCACGCAGCATCCCTTGGACCCAGGCCCAGGCCCCACCCCCCATGCCCTCTCTGCAAGTGATAGGGGACCTGGCTACCAGGGAGGCTCAGTGGCAAGGACCTGGCGAAGGTTCTGTGAAATGTGACTGCGATGCTGGGCTCGGGAGGGGGAAATCACCGGCCAGTGCAGGGGAACAGAGAGGGACTTAGGGTGGATCCTGCCCAAGAGGGCAGCGAGGCCGGCCACACCTGGCCTCCTGCGAGACAGGAGCGCTGGGAGGCAGCAGGGGAGGGGCAGCTGGCCAGGAAGGACTCGCTGACCACCGCTAGAGGCCGGCCAGGGAGCTCCCGGGGACACGGGCCTCCTGCCACAGCTCCCCCAGGGTGCCCAGCCGACCCGTCCGCTCACTCTGCAGGGCCGGGTGGGAATCGGCATCTGAACAAGTCCTTCATTGAATTCTCTGCTCCTGAAGTTTGAGAATCGCCAAATGTGGCACGTGATGGGGCTGAGGATGCCGGTCCCCATCAAAATACCGAGCCCAGGGGGAGGGGTGGCTTTTCCACAGGGGTAGGGACCCCCGAGAGGGGGTGGGGTGGGAGCCACTTAGCCAAGGCAAATTTCTCCATCCCACATGGGAACAGGGAGTAGCCAACCATCTTCTCAGACCCTTGGGTGGACAGGAATGGGAAGCCCAGGTTGGGGTGCTCAGCACCCCTCCGTTGGAGGAACCCGATTTTGCAAGATCCAGAGATGCCTGTGGTTTCATGATTCGGGTGGGAGCTGGTTCCTGGCCCACAGTGTGTCTTGGTGACGAGTGACACTCAGTTCCTACCGTGCACAGGACAGGACCTGCCACAGAGAAGTCTCTGGCCCAGGACATCCTTAGTGCCCAGGCGGAGAAACTTAATCACTCAGAGGAGCTGGGTGGGTACAGGACAAAGCAGTGTGACTGTCCAGCCCTCTCAGCAGTGGAGAGAAACCACCACCCAGCATCATTTTGGGTTGTTTTATTTTGTTTTTTTTTTTTAAATGGAGAATTGATAAAACAGACCTTCCAAAATCCTCTTCACCAGATGAAGGCAATCAACATATTGAGCTCTTTTGTCAAGAACATCCAATATTTAAACGTAAGTTTCCTCACGAGTGTGAGGGCCAACCAAATAGCTCCCGGGGTTCCCCCGATAAGCCCTGTTCACAGTGATGCTGAGCTTGGACAACCGTGAGAATGTCCTTATTTTCCTTTGTGGCCCACTGGCTGTGTGACCTTGGACAAGTGGCCTAATCTCTCTGGGCTTCTGCTTCCTTAGTTGTGAATGAAGATGGACTTAGCTCATGTGGAGGTAGTGCTGACTGTGGGCCAGGCATCTTGTATGCGTCCTCTCCCTTAGTCCCCCGGGGAGAGATGGGGTGTGAAGTGGCAGAAGGGATGAGTGGGGGTTGGTTCTCAGCAGAAGGAAGGTGAAGAGCCATCCAGGGGCACCGTGGCACGCACCTGTAATCCCAGCCACTCAGGAGGCTGAGGCAGGAGGATCCCAAGATCAAGGCCAGCCTCGGCTGAACCTGTCGCAGAATAAAAAATAAAAAGGGCTGGGGATGTGGCCCGGTGGTTGAGCACCCTGGGTTCAGTCCCCAGGACTAAAAAATAAAAGAGTTGGGGGGGGAGAGAAGGAGGAGGAAAAAAAAGGGATCCAGGAAAGAGCAGGATATAGATCCGATGTCCTTCTTGGAAGAGGAGAGAGCGTGGTTGGGACCAGGAAGGAGGGCGGTGCAGAGAGGAGGTGCAGAAGAAAAGCCCAGGGTCCCAGGGCTCAGGGTCTCCATGAACAAGATGGGACCGCTCCAAGGCTCTGGGTCCAGACGTCGCCTCCTGTGCCCCAGCACCAGGAGAGACGCCCCCTCTCTCAACTGGAAGCTCCGTGGCTTCTCCCTCCCCATCCTCAGAGACATTCAAGCTTCAAGCTGAAACGTCCCGTCCGATGGCCCCAAGCCACTTATGGCTCCTTGAACTTGAGTCAGAGTTGAGTAGGAGTGAAAATTCTATTCCTCCGTGAGAGGGGCCAGGTTTCAAGTGCTCAATGGCCAGGGGGCTAGTGGCCTTAATATTGGGCGGTAAGATGTGAACAATCCGCCATCGCAGACAGTTCTAGACCCTCCCTGATCCCTACAGAAGCAGAAGTCCCTTTGCTTCGGTTTGATGAGCCCAAGCGGCTGCAGGTGTGGCTCTGCCGGCTGAACAAGCCCACGGGCTGTCTCGAGCCACGGTTTCAGGCAGAGTCCAGCTGAAGCAGGTCGGGTCCATCTCCCTTGGAACCCATTTGCAGCCTGTGTCCTCACGGTGGATGCTCCTCTCCCTCTGGCTGGGTAGACACCACTGCGTAGCAAGCCCCTCCACAGGTACATCCCAGGTGACCGACTGGCGGCAGTACGCCCCGCTCCCTCCCTGGGACCCGGTTACCGCCGGCAGGTGGTGGGCTGGGAAGCTGGCTGAATCTACTCTGGATTTTGCTCTTGGGAGATCGGAAGCAGCGTAGCTCAACCTAGATGCTCCCCATGGTCCCGGAGGAAAAATATTTTTCCCCTTCTCATCACACACGACTCTAAAATAAGTTCGTGTTGGCACAAACACTTCAAATGCATTATTGAAACAGAGGTGTGCTTGGATTTTAAAAAAGAAGAAGAAAGAATAACAATAAAGAAACTTGAAGTTCCCCCGCAGGGTCACACAAAATGAGCTAGGTGATCCATTGCAGAGTTGCCCAAGTAATTGACCCTGTCCTTTTTATAAATAGGCCTAATAGAAATGTGGGGTTCCTTGTTCTGTCGCCTCTGGCTTAGAATGCATATCCTGACTAGTTTTTCCTGTCTGTATTTTTTAAAGGAAAGCATCTGGGCTGGCCATCACTCAGACCTGGTTGCAAACCACAGTTCTCTGGCTCTGTGCTTACTGTGTGACCTTGGGAAACTTACGTAACCTCTCTGGGCTCCGTTTTCTCATCTGTAAAATAGGACTTTTAATGTCCACCAAGAGTTAATGAAATACCTTCTGTTCCAGTACCTGGTATGTTCCAGAAGCTCAGAATACATTTCCCTCCTCCCTTCTCTGCTGAGACCCCATTTATGGCCATGTGATACCATCAGAGCAGGAGTTTTAGATGTGAATTGGAGCTGAGTGGCACCAGGAGCCGCTCTCTCCACAGACGATTCCTCTGTTTGTCACTGTGTAGGCAAGCCATTGACTTGGGAAATGTCTGTAATCAAGAGCCACTCTGGGTTTGTTTTGGTGGCATTTTAAAGAGGGGAAGACAAAATGTTCCCTCTGATAAATGCGAACCTCTCCCACAGAAGAGCAGGAGTGGCTCTGATGTGGATCCGGGGACGACGAGGAGCCCAGCAAAGAGGGGTCTGGCTGACCCTGACTCAGCAGTGGGAGGGTCACCCCGGGCCAGGCACTCAGACGCACTGGCTCGTGTCATGGGCCATGGAGCACGCTGTCTTGCCCGACGTCGGGGAACCGATATCAGAGAACAAAACTGGAAGATCCCAGAGACGGGCTGGGGGAGAGCGGGGCAGCCTCGGGGCGGAAGGGCTGAGGCCAGACGGGCAGTGGGAGGCCTGGATGTCCACACCCAGTCCTCGCTCCATCTAACTGGGTGTCAGCCCACGGACGGGCTTGGAGGGTCCATTAGAGATCAAGGGCAGGATGGAGGAAGCTGAGCGGTGAGGGAGTCAGGCTCTGGCTCGGGAACCAGCCTGAGCTTGCCTCACGGTCACTGGCTGTGTGACGTAAGTGAGCAACTGCGCGTCTCTGAACCTCGGCTTCCTCGTACGGTGCTGGTGGTGATGGTGATGGTGGAGGTGGTGGTGGAGGTGGTGATGGTAATGATGATGGTCCCTGATGGTGACAGTTAGAGCCACTTCTTCAGGTGGACATGCAGGACAGGCTAGAGTGTTGGGCTTTGCTCGTGACTGACTGTGTGACCCTGAGCCGTTGGCTTCCCCCGTCACCCACGCTATCTGTAAAACTGCGCCCGCTGCCCGTCCCTCCTGTAGGCTCGCTGCGGGGTGAGCTGGGTGAAGCCCGCGCCCGGTGCACGTAGTAAGTGCTCCGTGAACGCGGCTCTCAGCGTGAACCATGATGTCACCTCTGCTCTGTTTCCTTTATTCTCAATCATTCTGGTGTCCTGAGCTGGTGGTGTTCCTAGGAAGCCCAGATCCTGGGCTGGGAAGGGCCTGTGGCCGTGCCCACTGGCCTCGTGTCCCTCCTCCCTCCCCCCCACTGGGTACCCAGTGTGAAGTCGCCCAGGGGTCGTGACGCACAGAGCTCCCACAGGAGACGGCCCCCTGGGCCCCCAGGTGAAGTGCGCCGGAGAGAGATGCGAGGCACCCATGTCATGGCCATCCGGAAACAGTGTCCCCAACCTGGGTGGACACCAGGCACAGGGGTCAGCTTGGAGGAGCCCGCTTGCTGCCTGACAGGGGCTACCCCCCATGAGGGAGTAACCCTGGCGGAGCAGCAGGCGGACGTCCAGCGTTCCCAGGGAGGCGTGTGAGTGAGTCCCCGGGTCCCCTACAGATTCGGGACCTTCAGACCAAGGCCGGGAGCTTGATGTGTCCACCTTGCCTTTCAGGGACCTGGATGGCAAGTCACACCGAGCTCTGCCCCTCGGCGGGGAGAACGACCGTGTCTTCAATGACCTGTGGGGCCAGGGCGGTGCACCCGTGGTCCTCAACAACCCCTACTCCGAGAGGGAGCAGGTAAGTGGGGCCGCTGGCCCGCCCCGGCCTCTCCCAGTAGGAAGCAGAGGGAGCGGAGGTAGCCCCTGTTGAGAAGGAGGCCAGCGGCCCTGGCTGCAGAGCCGGGAGGCCAGGCCAGCGGGCTCAGCCGGGGATGCAGATCTGGGGTTTGTTTTATTTGATTGTGAGCTTGCCATTTTTCCGATGTTAATTCTGTTTCTACCGGGAAAGGCATTTGTGTGATTCCACATTTAAAAGAGATCAAAGATGCATCATGATACTTTCTCTCCCTTCACCTACACCCAGCTTCCCTCCCCAGACGCCAGCAACACTACTAATTTTTCTGTGTTCTTTAGCAACATCTTATGCTTAGACAAATGTGCACACACCTACTCCTTTTGGAATTTTGTATAAGAGCCCATGACACCTATTATGTTGCCCCTTGCATTCTTACTTATCCACATGTCTAGGGGATAAATCCCAAGTAATTGAGTCCTGTGTTCTTTTTGATGACTGCATACTATTCCAAAAGGAAGTCCTTCGTGGCGGACACTTGGCTCATGGCCAGTCTTGTGACAGGGCTGTTGGATAGAACATTGTGCCGATACCTCATGTGGCACACCAGTGGGTTTATCCACAGAATAAATTCCTCTTTGTGAAATTGTTGAGTCAGAGGTCATGAGCGTTTATGGTCTATGAGTGGAAGCTGCCAGAAGATGCGCTCTAGACATCACTGCCACCCCTCCAGAGACGCGGGAGCCTGACTGTTTTCCCACAGCCTCGCCAGCTCCATCTGCCATCAGACATCCTGGTCTTTGTCAATCGGCTGAGAGGTGTTGACAGCTGAGTCAGTATCCCTTTCCAAGAGTGGCTCGGTCTGGCTGGAGATCAGAGCGCCTTTTCCCTCTCTCGCCCAGGAAGAGCCAGGCCAGGCCCCAGCAGCCCCGGAGGGCCTGAGAGCTTCCCGCCTGCCCTCTGCACCTCTGTAGAGGTGGACGGACCAAGGGGCGTCCGGAGGGGCGGCCCAGGTCTCTCAGCCTGGGGGCCTGGGTCTCTGCCTCTGCACTTGATCTCGAGGTGGCCCCTTGAGCACCAGCTCATCAGAGCCCGGCCTCTCTGCAGAGCTCTGGAGGGCATTCCTGGTGGAGTGGCCTTCGCTGGCTGCTAACGGCTGCACAGAAAACAGGACTTCAGGGATCCTGTCGTGGGCCAGGCCGTGATCCCGCCGGTGGACTCCGAGACAATACCTGGGCATGTCAGGTGGGAGGGCGCGATCGTACCCTCTGACGCTACGTCCTCAAACATCAAGGCCACGCTGGGGCTGGGGGTGCAGCTCAGCAGGAGAACTTGGGTTTGGCTCGTGCAAGGCCCTGGCTTCAGTCCTCAGGAAACAAGTCCCACCTTGTGAGGGTCCGGAATTCATCATTGTCTCAGACTTTTACACAGAAGTATTCGTAGCTTTGGTTTTAAATGTGCACCATCTGGCCTTACTGGGCTTCTCTTCCTATGGGACGGCTGTTCTGCAGGAGCGAGTATCAGCTGCCCTCTCTGGCAGGGCACGGCTCTCCGACGGGCCGCACTCCCCACCACCCCTTACTGCCCCTCTCATTGAGACCATGTGTCCCAGAGGGGACTGAGAGGCCAGCTCCATTTTCTGGGAGAAGAAGAAAAAGATTCTGAGGGTCTGAGTCCTCTGAGGCCCAGGAGCCCCGGGCAGAGAGACTTGGGATTTAAGTTCACCGCGTGACTTGACGTCCGGCCCTCGGCCTCGTCCACCCACCACCCAGTGACACTCAGAGCCACAGGCTGTGCCTCTGAGATGCGATTTCCCAGATGCCTCTCAGACACAGGGCAAGAAGGAGGCAGGGACCCAGGGCTCGGCCCTGTTGGAGCCCCAGGTTCAGGGCTGAGGAAACTGCCTGGTTCCCCCCTGATGGGCCCCCCCACAGCCACCAGCTCCAGAACTGTCCCCCAGATGAGCAAATTAATGAAAACCACGGTCCTCGTCCTCTGTCCTGAAGGACGGCCTCCCTTACGCGGCCTTCACTCTACCTAGAATCAGCTTCCCTCCTCCCAGTTCCAATGGTTTCTGCTTTTTAAAAATTGATTGATTTTAAAGCCTCCACAGAGGCTGAGCATTGTTCATAACACCAAGGGGGAGACCCGGCCACTACCTGCTTCTCTCAGTCAGGAAGGGGCAAGAGGCATTTCAGGAGCTTCATGTTTCCCCAGGACCAGGCAGAAAGGAACAGCGTGCCAGTGAAGCAAGGCAGACGCAGGTTAGACAGGAGAAGGAACTTTCTGACTCCTAAGACTGTTAGTTCTCCAAAAGAAAAAAAAAAAAAACAGAGTGGAGTCCATCCCTTTGACCCAAAAGAGATTCCCATCATCTGTGAAGCTCCTGATTGTCTAAAGTCAAGGAGAATCAGACACACAGACACCTCTTTTTAAAAAAACAATCTCAGAAAGCTGAGCTGTTCATGTTTATCCAGGTGTCATGTCTCTTTGCTTGATATCCGTGGTTGATGGAATGAATCTCTTCAGCCCTCACCATGAGTCCTCCCCAAACCTCAGTACGCACAGCCAGGCACAGAAGGAAAGACGGAGGCAGACCCCCCTGTCTTTGAGACCCTCCCAGTCACGTGTAGGGTGACAGAGGCATATACGGTGGCAATGGGTCTTAAAAGAGAGAGGGACACAAAATGTCCTGCGACTTAAACACCTTAGCAGCTACCAGCAAGGATTAGACCCCAAGGAGTGCCTTAGGCCTGGGTTTTGAGGATCAAGTAGGAGTCCGCCCACAAGAGAGAGGAGAAATGCATTATGGGAAGAGGCATGTCCCTGGATGATACAGCCCGGGGCTCCCAGGGGTGCAGCAGGATTTGACCCCAGGCCACGGATCAAAAGCCACTCTACAGGCTCAACCCCAGGCTCAGGACTTCCCGGTCGTCATTCTTATTCTCGTTTTGCTAGTTATTCTGCTGCTCTCATGAGGCAGAGAGGACAAGAGGCACGTTCCTGTTGTACACAGGACACCCTGGGGACCCCCAAACAGAAAGGGACCACCGTTTTGTGACAAATCTGTGACGCACTCCCTTCAAGGTTACGTCACCGTCCTTGTCCATCATCCGAGTCAGTGCTGCAGGCCTCCTAGGGCCGAGCTCTGGGATGTCCAGGCAGAGGGTCAGCAAGGTAGCCGGGGACAGGCAGGAGCTTTGGCAGCCTGGATTCCCAGCCAGCTCCATCACGGGTGACAGAGCCCCTTCGCCTCTCAGACCTGTTTCCTCATCTAAAAAATGGGCGACTGATGATTCAATGAGCCAGTGGACGTGCAGAGGTCCAGCCCAGGGCTGAGCATCCAGGAGGCATTCACTAAAGGTAGCTGGAAAGGAAAGAAAATTTGGGGGGGGGAGGGTACCAGGGATTGAACTCAGGGGGCACTCCACCCCTGAGCCCCATCCCCAGCCCTAATTTGTATTTTATTTAGAGACAGGGTCTCTCTGAGCGGCTTAGGGCCTCACTTTGGCTGAGGCTGGCTTTGAACTCACGATCCTCCTGCCTCAGCCTCCCAAGCCGCTGGGATGACAGGCGTGCGCTACCACGCAGGGCAAGGAATGTGGTCCTGCCCTAGCCATCATCTTTTCATCAAGTATCTGCCTTGACTTCTGGAACCTTCTGCCCCTAAGACAAGCTGCAGACGTAGCCACACGTAGCAGGCACGGCACCGACGTCACCCTCAGAGCCCACCTGGCTGGCTTTAGCAGACCCCACAGGCACCATGCGGGTGACCTCTCAGGGTGCCTGTGGGGTACCCCTTTCCCCAGGCCTCTCTCTAACCTCCTGTGTTTTGATTCCTCCCTATGGAGGGTCCCCAGACCCCAAGCTAAAGTGCCATTCATCTCGCCCCCCACCTGGGCTCAGGCCCACTGCCCCGTGTCTCATCCAGCTCAGGCCAGAGCTGGGCACCCACGTCACTTAATCAAGAGCCCCGCAACAGGTCCTGCCACCCTGGGGGTCGGAGCCCGAGCAGAGCCGGGAAGTGTTTGGGTGCAGCCGGTGTTTCCATGTATTTTATAACTGTTTGTTTTAACAGCTGAGTGTCGAGTCGATTCAATGCAGCCTGTCCCAACCATTATCTGGGCGGGACAGGACGTTCTGGCTGGGAAATCAGGGCTACTCCTCCGCATGCTGTCTGGCCGCCTTGCCCCGGGATCAAAGTGTCTGCCATAAAGGATGACAGGGCCAGAGAGGTCTTTTGCAAATCAACATCCACTGCCAAAACCCCGTCCAGAGACCCTTAGAGAGGTCAGGGGAGACCTTTGCTGAGGATCCCAGAATCTTAAATCTAAAACTGACTGTGCGTTTCCAAGGTTCACATTTAACAGGACGCACAGATCGACGGGATACCATGGGGAGACGCTGCAAGACCGTTGCAGGATGCATTTTTAAAATGGATTTCTAGTGTACTTTTACAGTCTGGTCTGGTGATGGGAATTAAGCTTAGAGTCTGGTCACTTCTGACTGCTGGGGTCTTGCTTGATTTGGAGAAAACATCAACAATCCAGTTCAAAGTCCCCTTCAGCCCGGCACGGTGGTGCACTCCTGTGATCCCAGCGGCTCAGGAGGCTGAGGCAGGAGGCTCGTGAGTTCAAAGCCAGCCTCAGCAACTTAGGGAGGCCCTAAGCAACTCAGTGAGACCCTGTCTCTAAGAAAATACAAACTAGGGCTGGGATTTGGCTCAGTGATATAGTACCCCTGAGTTCAACCCCTGGTAACCCCCCACAAAAAAGACCCTCTTACCCTAGAAGATCCTTGCACCCCCTCCACTCCCGAAGCATGACAGGTCTAATTCCCGAGCACCCCGATTCCCCTCACACTGAAGCACATGGACATGAATTGGGGGGGGGGGTGTCAGAATAAGTCTTCACTCACTTCCTACCAAGTAAATAATGAATCACTTTGGACACAACACCTTGGGCGCATCACAGGGAGATCATACTCCCAGGTCCCAGTAAGTTACAATCTCTAAGTGGCAGGTTTTCATTGCGTGGACCGGTGGGGACCTGCGGCTCCATAGGTCTGCGGGCCTGGGCCCTGAGCTGCCACCGCTTGGCGCCAGGTTCGCTTGCTGCCCTGGAGAACTGCACCCACAGGTGGGCGTGGTGCTGCCCGGAGCCGCAGCAAAGGGCACCGTGTGTGGCTTCTGGCCCCTGGTGTGGGTGGCCTGCTGCCCAGCCCGGCTCCAGCATGCTCCCCTCATTGGGGACAAGCCAAGCAGGGCAGGTTGCCGTGGCCTGTGATGGAGGACGTGGTGGCCGGTGCCAACAGTGTGAGACTCAGAAGGCGCCAGCCTTGAACAGCTTAGGCCTGAGCGTCCCTGTGTGTGCGCCACGGCTGCCCGGGCAGTTACCGCCAGCCGGGCAGCAGACCGCCTCACAGCTGGGGAGGCCAGGACTCCAACGCCAAGGCCGGGTGGGCTGGTCCTCCTGAGGGCCGTGAGCGGGGCTCATTCCAGGCCTCTCGGTGCCTCGCACACCACCTGACGGTCTGCCTGCGCCTGGGTGTCCGTCTCCAATTTCTCTCTTATTCTAAGGACGCTGGTTATTTGGGGATCAAAGACCATCTTAGAGACCTCACTTCAAATGAGGACCTCCATCCAGACCCTCCCTCCAGCCAGGCGCAGGGGAGGGGGGGGACGCACACCTGTCACCCCAGCAACTTGGGAAGTTGAGGCAGGAGGATCGCTATAGGCAAGACCAGCGTCAGCAATAAGCAAGACCCTGTCTCAAAATTTAAAGGACTGGGGACGGGGCTGCCTGGAGGAGCACTTATCTAGCATGTGTAAGCCCTGGGTTCCATCCCCAGGGGGAAAAAAAAGGCCTTATCCCCAAATAAGGTCACATTTGGAATTATTGGGGTTCAGGAGATCAGTGTATGGATTTGGAGGGACACAGCTCCTAGGACGGTCTGAGTCTCACAGATGTCTCCTCCCCTCGTGGTGGCTCCCAGACCTGGGGTCCCCAGGAGACTCGTGCCAGTGATCCCCACTTGGGCACGGCAGGCCCTGGGCCTGTCCCCGGCTCTTCCTGGATCTGGGTTGAGTGTCCACTTCCTGCCGCCCTCCGATCCCCTCGACCCGCGGCCGTTCCCCACCCTGGTGGCCTCTCCGCACTGTTGCCGCAGCTTCTGTGGGGACCTCTCTGCTTCCTGTGGCCCCCACAGCCGTGGACGCCTGGTGTCTGGCTTAACAATGGCTCCTTGTCACAGTTTTCGACTCCGCCATGGTGTGAGAGCAGTCAATAGAAATCAGAATTTGGGTTTCAATTCGGATCGTTTCCTGGGTTCAGATGCATCTGTCCCCAGGCTGAGCAATGACATGGAGCCTCGGCTCCCATAAGCCACTTAGTCCCGAGGCCAGCAACCCACCCTCTGCCGGGTGCTGTGTTGCTGAGCTGGGCGGCTGGATGCAGTCTCTGTTCATATGCTAGTTTCCACTCGGGACGCACTGGTCGGTCATGTCCCCGTGGCTGGTCGTGGAGCACCTGCGTTCCTGACACTGGCTTCCATGTGGTCACTCGCTCAGTTAGGCAGCCTCGGGCTCCTTTGTCCTCCATTCAGTCCAGCCCACAGCCCCGGGCCGAGCATGAAGGATCTCTGCCATTTCAAAGTCCATGCCGACTTTGTATGAGCGCTCGGGCGGAGGCCCCAGAGGACCGCAGGCCAGAGGCTCAGACCACGGGAAAGTGCTGTCTATGGTTCTGGAGCCTTCAAAGTCCGCAGAGCCTGGAGCAGCTCTGTGCCGACTACTGTGCCATCTAATAGGAGGCTCTTGAGCACCCGTGATATGGCCATCCCGTGAGGGACCTGGACTCAATCCCCTGAGTTAGCCAGCCACCACTGTCACCAAATACCCGACCGGGACCTCAAGGAGGAGAAGCGTGTTTGGGCTCACGGCTTCAGAGGTTCAGTCCGTGGCCGGCCGAGCCCATTGCTCTGGTCTAAGGTGGGGCAGACCATCGTGGCGGAAGGGCGTGGGCGGCCAGTGCTACTGCATTCATGTTTGTCTGTGAACATTTCCTGCATCATCACCAGGGCGGCTGGGGGACACCTTTTGTCACTGTCAATCTGATCCATGCAAATCCCCAGCAAGAAGGTTCGTAGGTAGAGACTAGAGGTCCGTGGTCCCCATTGTGCCCTCGCGATCACAGGCGGGGTGAGTGCTGGGGAGCTGTTTACAGCATGCGAAGGTGGCAAGGGGACAATATCCGGGCCGGGGTGCTGTTCTAAAGAAGGTTCAGGAAAGACCTCCGACCCCGCGGCCCGTGAGCCCTCTGCGGGCAGACAGTGCCGCTGGGCTCTCCATGCCGCTAGTTGGCAGACTTTTGCTAGAAGGGACGATTTTTTTAAAAATCCTTGTGTCTTTGTGGACATCCGATCTTGGTCCCCACCTGTAGTTCAAGAGAAGCCATCGACGTGTGGGAATGCATGGATGTGGCAGTGTCCCCACAAAACTCCGGGGACCCTGAAATTGGAACTCGATGTAGCTCTCACGGATCCCAAGACGGGATTCTCATATCCAGCGACATGACTCTTCTTATATTCAATGACCTCAGAGGAGAGTAACCATCCTTGGCTCGTGGGCTGTGCAGAAACAGGCCTCAGGCCCGGTCCAGCCCCAGGCTGCTCCCGGGTGGACGAGCCGGGGTCTAGCCTAAGGGCCGGAGGCCTCCCTGCCTCCTTTGGGCTGAGGCTGTGAGACCTTTTCCTCGGGCTCCTGCCGAGTCCTTAAGCAACCAGGTGTTGACAGAGCCTCCCAACGTCTATGAGCCCAGGGACTCTTGTGCCAATTTAGGAGGAGGTGTCCCGGGAGCCCTGCCCTGTTCCCTCCCAGGACAGCTGGTGTCTCCCACCCCCTGAGGACTTACAGGTGCGAAGCCGCAGCCTGGAGCCCAAATGGGCCCGGTCCCCGACACCGTGACCTCTAAGGACCGCTCGTCTGCATTTTGAACAGGCACTCTCAGGTCCGCACTCAGAGAAGCCATCTGCATCCTGTACTAATGTCCCCACTTGTCCCCTCCTGAGTCATCCAGTATCACTGCTGGCTCATTAAAACATCAAAGCCCCGACTACAGCGGCTACAGCGGCCCTGCCAGAGGGCTCCTAAGGCCTGGTCTCAAGAGTGCGATGCAGCGAGGCCCAGTGGACGGGATGGGGCGGACGCACCCGGGCTGCCGATTCCACGGCTCTTCACGGCTGCTCCTCGCACATCTGGAGCCTCAACAGACGGCCTCCTTGATTAGGGCCTGCTCTCTCCCCCGCCCCCTGGCCACCCCACACCCGCTCCCCCCAGCCGTCTGCCCTCCACCCTCCTGACACAGGCCCAACCCCAACCTCAGCACCCAGTCTGTCACCCCCTCTCTGGGTGACCTTCCATACGGACAAGTAGCTCCCTGCACCCCTCAAAGATGTCAACTCACTCCAAGGAACGCCTTGCTCTAAAGGCCTGCTCTGGTGGGTCACCATCAGTGCAGGGCCGCCGGGAGACACGAGAATGTTCGTTGGTGCTTCATTTGGAGACACAAGCAAAATGACTTAGGGTCCAGCAGGGAAGAAAGTACGAGGAGGGGACAAAGAGAACAAACGCCCCACCCCGTGCTGCCCACTGTGGCTTTAGCACAGTCCGTTTTCTGTTGCTATGGCTGAGTGGCAGAGGCGGGGTATATTATAAAGAAGAGGGGTTTGTTTGGTGCATGATTCTGGAGGCCGGAAGTCCCAGAGTGTGGTGGCAGATCTGCTCAGCATCTGGTCACACCTGCTGGCTCAGCTCTCTCTTATAAAGTCACTAATGCCACCGTGAAGACCTTGCCTCCCTGAGCTCATCCTGGCTTGATTTCTTCCCCGCGGCTCCATATGCAAACACCTCCCAGTCCCAGTGGAGACGGTTCTTCAGTTCCCTCAAGACCCTGCCTGATGCCCCACCTCTGTTCTCTCCTCTAGCCCCCTGCCTCGGGGAGACAGTCCCCCACAAAGAATGGCAGCCCCTCCAAGTGCCCTCGCTTCCTCAAGGTCAAGAACTGGGAGACGGACGTGGTTCTCACCGACACCCTCCACCTGAAGAGCACCCTGGTGAGTTCCCCAGACACTGTCCAGCATCCCCTGGACGGGCTATTTGTCCCTGCTTGAGGACAGCTGATGGATACCCACTCACTTCTCTAAATGCTTTTTATCTGAGCACTTTGTTCCCAAGAGAAGTGAAGGGACGTGGTCAGTCTGACCACCGATGAAGTACCGAGCAAACCCTGCCCTGATTTCACACTGGGTCCTCTAAACTTCTAGATCCTATTTTTTAATAGTGTCAACACACCAACACATTCCTTTAAGTTTGGGTCAGAAAAGGGCCTTTTGGAGAAATGTATCTGTTAGTAACTGCTGTGTAACAAACTGGCCCAAAAATTCAGTGACTGAAAACAACCACTGTTTATTACTTTTGAAAAATCTCCGGATTAGCTGGGTGGTCCAGCCAATCGGAACCGGACACCCTTGATCTTAGTGAGGTTGTATCATGTGCCCTCAGCCACCTGAGGGGACAGCTCAGGGCAGGCTGATCTGGGATGGCCCTGCTGAGGTGACTCTATTGTGCATGTTCTCTCCTTTTCCAGCAAGCCAGCCTGGACTTGCTTGCATGTGGAGGCTGGGCTTGGGCATGGTGCAGGGCCGTTTCTGCCCACTCTGTGGGCCAAAACTAGCCTAGATCCAAGAGATGAGGACATACAGTCCCCTCTTGATGGGGAGCCGCTATCAAACCACACTCCAAAGAGAATTCAGGGAAGGAAAGAATTGGGGTCATTTTTGCAATTAATCTATCAGAGACGTGTCCAAATGAGCTACTGTCCCCTCTGTTAGAATGAGAAAGTATCCTGGGGTCTAGTTCCAGTGATTCAGATTGGTAGTCAAAACACTCCTGATCCCCTAACTGACCTTCCGGAACCTTACATTGTGACTTGCTGTCCCTTACGTTGACTGAGGACCATGTCCAACAATGACAGGAAGCTGGTCGTTGGCGCCAAGGGCCAGGTTAGCTCTGCCCTGAGTACCAGATCCTGGCCCCCAGCCCAGCACCCGCCAATCTCGGGGGAAACCAGGCCATAGCCCAACCTCTCTCTCTCCCTTCCAGGAGACAGGCTGCACGGAGCACATCTGCATGGGCTCCATCATGCTGCCCTCTCAGCACACGCGAAGGCCCGAAGACGTCCGCACCAAGGATCAGCTCTTCCCCCTCGCCAAGGAGTTTATCGATCAGTACTACTCGTCCATTAAGAGGCAAGTGTGGGCAGGGCACCGGGGCGCACACCTGTCATCCCGGTGACTCCGGAGGCCGAGGCAGGAGGATCGTGAGCTCAAAGCCAGCCTCCGCAACTTAGTGAGGCCCTCAGCAACTCAGGGAGATGAGACCCTGTCTCTAAAGGAAATGTTAAAAGGCCAGGGGATGTGGCTCAGTGGTGAGGGCTGGGGACAAGATGTCAGCTGCAGCTTTGCAAACCCCAAGTTCGAGGCCTTAGCCCGCCAGTCACAGGGTGGAAACCTGGTAGCCCACGGGCCAAACCTGGCCCCCAGATGGGCTCTTATTTGACCAGTGAAAGGGTTTCTTAGACTCTGGAGTATTTCTTGCAATTGCACACCTGGAGGGAAACTCCCAGCTGTGGTTTGTGAGCATGCAAAGAAGGGCAAGCTCACAAACACCACAGACAGTAGGAAAGATCACCATTGAAGAACCTTCCAGAAATCACCTTGGCTCCATCCACAGTCCAGACATGGAATCCAGGCTCCATATCCCTTCTCCGAAATGTTCTGCGCCAGACGTATTTTGGGTCTCAGAGTTTTTCAGATTTTAAAATATTTGCATCGACTTTACCAACTGAATACCCCTCATCCGAAAATCTGAACCCCAGGGGCTAAGGTGTCCCTCGGTGGTAGAACTTGTGTGTAGCGGGTGCTGGACGCTGGGTTTCAGCTGGGGACCTGGGTGCTCATTACACTGTTCTGTATACCTGCCTTCTTAGGAGTCTAAAAGTTTCCAAAGTGATTTTTAACTGTCTGAAATTAAAGGCATTCCCAACACTGGAAACTCAGAAGAGCTCCCTTTAAAACTAGGACTTTCCAGTTTGTGTTGAGCAAGACCCGGCAGCCTTGGGTCCCCTCGCCTATCAGGGAGCAGTTGGCTGGGGCACAGTCACGGCTGCCCCCCAAGGACAAGGCTCAACGCAGTCCCCACCCGGCTGGTTTCATCTACACACCCCGCCGAGCCCTCGTGGGCACCTGAGTGTACAGTCTCTGCTTTATGCTCTAACTGTCGCATGCAGCAGTCGACGGGGGACTTCCTGTGGCCCCCAGTGTCCTATCATAGCTCGTCCCTCCCACCCTCCTCTACCTCAGAAGAGGGGGTAATGACGTTGGTTAGCTTTCCGTCCCTGTGACAAAACACCTGAGAGAATCAACTTAAAAGGAGGAAAAGGTTTGTTTGTGCTGATCATTTGAGTCCACGGGGCGCTCGGCCCCTGTTCGGTTGGGCCTGTGGCCAGGCAGCTCATCAGGGTTGGAGAGCAGGAGGAGGAGGCCCCTCGCCTCATGGCACCTGGAAAGAAGGGAGGGAGGGAGGGCGCCCCCCATGACCTCACTTCCTCCCACCAGGCCCCGCCTCCCACAGGTGCCCCACCTCCTAGTAGAGTCCCGGGCTGGCGGGAGACCTTAGGGGGCGCTTCACGCTCCTCTTCTCCCAACTCAGGTTTGGCTCCAAGGCCCACATGGACCGGCTGGAGGAGGTGAACCGGGAGATCGACAGCACCAGCACCTACCAGCTGAGGGACACCGAGCTCATCTACGGGGCCAAGCACGCCTGGCGCAACGCCGCCCGCTGCGTTGGCAGGATCCAGTGGTCCAAGCTGCAGGTGGGAGACCCCTTGGGGACACCTTGGGGAGGGGACGAGAGAAAGAGGGCAGGTGGAGCTTTGGAAAGGCCCCCGTTGGCCCTAGTGACCTATCACCTGGTGGTCACAGGGCCCACACTCCCAGGTCACAGCCGCATCCTGACTAGAGCCATGTCCCCTGGGCACCCCGGCTGACCACAGACCCCACCACTCCCTTCAGCCTCCCGCCCACCTCCCTTACTGACCTTCTCCACATCCCCCCTGATGGGTCCGTTTCTGTCCCGCTGACCCGATTGGATTCTAGGGAAGATCTCCTCGTGGGCAGTAGATTCGTTATCAAGGTCGGGGTTTAGAGTTTGATTTTTGTTTATTTCGTTTTTTAATCCCTCAGTCCTGGTCCCTAACAGAAAACGTAGCCATCTCATTGAAACGCCCCCTGTATTGAGTGTCCCCTTCGTCACATTCGCTTGCACTCTGGGAGACTTTTCCTAGTCTGATTGACGTTGCTTATGAGCATAGAAGAAAGAAAACATAAAAGTTTGCCTGGGACTCAGAATGAGGTGCCTGCCACTCCAGAGAGGGGGCCCTTGGGTGGGCTCTGGGAAAGAGGGAGACGGCCGTCAGTCCCACCCGGCATCTCTCCCAGGTGTTCGATGCGCGCGACTGCACCACGGCTCACGGGATGTTCAACTACATCTGCAACCACGTCAAGTACGCCACCAACAAGGGCAACCTCAGGTGAGGGACCTGCTGGGGGGGAGGGGGCCTCATGTCCCCACGGCGTGGAGTCGGCCACACTGAGACAGATGTGCAGCCCTTCCTTGCCCACACCACGTGTCCCTTCTCCTCTGGGGCAGTAGTATCCCCTGGGGTTTGCAAAACTGCCACCACGAACGTCCCACTCAGCCCTCCCCAGGAGGAGCCTGAGAAAGGACGTTGGATCTGGGATCCGCACACAGCACCAGCCTCACACCCGCTCACGGGCTGTGACTCTGGTGTCGCTAAACACGACTCTGTATGTACATCACACAACGCGCTGGGTCTGCTGCTCAGGGATGCGCCACGCGCGGGAGGGAGGAGTGACTCATCCTGGGCTCCTCTCCGCCGCGGCCCTGAGAGACGTTTTGCTCAGAGATTCTGAGGAGCGCTGAGACCCTGTGTGGTTTTCACCTGGCCTCCCGCGCACCCCAACTTTCATACCGAAAGGAGACGCCCCACTCCTGCAGTATAATAATGGGGCCCTCTTTTGCATAAAGGGGGGAGGACCTCAAGGTGAGCTCAGAGAGCAGCAAAGCGGTGGCCGTTGCCAGGGTCAGCAGGGCCCAGGCTCCTGCAGGAGGAGATCCACCAGCCACGGGGGGACCTGAGATCCCTGTGTTGACAGGAGAACCCAGGGCAGGGTCCCCGCGGCCAGGAATCAGTTCCCTTGATGGAACAGGGGACTCCAGGCAGCGGGAAGAGCTCGGGGCAGAGGATATCATGGGGCACGGGTGGAAAAGTCATCCTGCTTCAAGTCTACGTTTTTCTTCTTCCGTCCTTCCCCTGTGCCAAGGAGCAAAGCCCCGTCCTGTGGCACCCTTCACCCTTGGGTAACCGTGGGCTCATCCCGCCACACAGCGGGCCCTGCACTGAGATGAGTTTTGCAAAAGGGACTCAGAGTAGGTCTCAAATCTGCCTCCCCGATGACAGGGTTAGAGGACCTCGGTGGCTGAGGTGTGCAGAAAGGGGATCGGAGAGTAATGAGGAGCAGGAGGAGCAGGTGGAGAGGGTTCACACAGGTGTGTCCTAGGTTTCAAAGGAAGGCTGGTTGTCCGGTTGGTGGCGCACGCTAATCCCAGCACCTCTGGAGGCTGAGGCAGGAGGATCGTGAGTTCAAAGCCAGCCTCAGCAACTCAGGGAGGCCCTAAGCAACTCAGTGAGACCCTGTCTCTAAATAAAATACAAAATAGGGCCGGGGATGTGGCTTGGTATTGGTCAAGTGCCCCTGAGGTCAATCCCAGTACCCAAAAAAGGGAAGGCTGGTGGTAGAAGAACAGAACCTAGAATCCCTATGTGCTGTGACTCGGGGGTCCCACGGCTCCCTGGAGATGGCGTGTGCAGAACTCCCCGGAGGACTGGCCGACGTCAGGACTCTTGTGCCCTGGAGACAGGGACCCAGAGCCCCTGGCTCTGAACCCATCCTCCTGCCCCCCACCTCCACTGGCCTCCACCCTCCGCACACCAGGGGCTCCAGTGTCCCCTCCTTCCAACAGCTAGTCCATTGACCCTGGGGACCTGACACAGACGTGATCCACCCTGAGCCTGTTGGTCTGGGCAGCACTGTTTCGAGTGTGTCCCCAGAGCACATGGCTCCCCCTGACACCGGCTCTCCTCCCCTGGCCCCACAGGTCGGCCATCACCATCTTCCCTCAGAGGACGGACGGCAAGCACGACTTCCGCGTGTGGAACTCGCAGCTCATCCGCTACGCCGGCTACAAACAGCCCGACGGCTCCACCCTGGGGGACCCGGCCAACGTGGAGTTCACAGAGGTGCGAGCACGGTGTCCCCACCCACCCACCCACCCGTCCACCCGGGCTCAGGGCCCCGAGCTTTCTTTTCTGGTTTGATGGGCAGCCTTTGGGACACAGGGTGCCCTTCTTCAGACTGGCCGCTGCCCTCCGTCCCCGTCCTCCGGCTCTTTCACGGTTGGGCATTGGGTCACCTTGGTGTCACGTCCTCACCCCCAGCCCCCTGGCAGAAACTGTGGTCCCATTTCACAGGTGGGCGCAGGGAGCAGTTATCCAAGGGAGCCAAATAGGTCAGGGGAAGGCGGGGACCGCAGGGCAAAGCTCGTCCCACCAGGAGGAGAGACGCCGGCAGAGGAAGCCCGTCGGGGCACCTTGGCAGGGTCGAGTGATGTCTCCGACTCGAGGCACCACTCACGTTTCTGCCACTGTTGGTCACAATTTTGACTCTGCTGGGCACCAGCCTATAAAAGCCACCAGGAGAGCCACCACCACCCGTCCCCACCCATTCCAAACACAGGGGGCTGGGTGCCTGGTGCACACCTGTCATCCCAGCGGCTCCGGAGGCTCAGGCAGGGGGATTGTGAGTTCAAAGCCAGCCTCAGCCACTCGGCGAGGCCCTGAGCAACTTTTCAAGAACGTGTCTCTAAATGAAAAACAAAATGGGCTGGGGAGGTGGCTCAGTGGATGAGTGCCCCTGAGCTCAATGTCCAGTACCACAAAAATAATAATAATGATAATAATAATCAGTGGAAAAGAGCTCACTGATGGCTCTTGTGTTGGTTGGGGACGTGGCCGAGGGGCAGATATCTGCCTGGCAGAATCCCCGGCACCACAAACATCACAAACAGGTGGGAGCCTGACTATTTAAAGTTTCAATATTTTGTTCAAAATATATGCATTGATTCCAGATTGAAACGATAATGATGGAGGTACGGCAAGCTACTGTGTTCATAAAAAACTAGCAACCTTACTGGATAAATATATGTTTGATTTTAACATTAACGTTTCAACATGAGTATTAATATTCTAGCGATTTAAATACCTTCGCTTTAACCATTTATCATGGATCAGTTAGTGTTGATCTTTAGTGTGTCTCGTTGTTACATAGTACCTCTATTCGATATGATTTAGACGAAAGTTAGCAATTTCATTTTACTCTCAAATGGATCACTTAGAATAGATGGATACTTTAATACATGAAGAATATTCACATAAAGTGCTTGCATTCAAATAAATATGTGAATAAAATGGTTTTCACCCCTTTTTTAATGTAGCTGCTAGAGTTAGTCACTCATGTGGCTCACATCAAATATCTATAGGGCAGCTGCCCTAAAAAAAGTGTGTTCTAGACGGTGATTCTTCACCACAGGGAGCAGACCTTCTTTGCATCTTGAGGCCTCTAAGGTCACGTGACAGACCCCTGACAGAGCCAGCCCAGGACAGACGCCAGGATTGGCCAGCTCTTCCCTTCCCCTCTGGGAGCCCCCAGGGGGCACAGAGGACCCTGGAGATGTAAAGCTCCCTGTTGGAGCAGAGGCTTGCCCTGTGTCCTGGGGGGCCACAAGGCAAGGCCAGGGGGACCCTCTGTCCCGTGGCAGTGCCCTCTGGGGACTCGCGTTGGGGTCTCTGCTCAGCCCTCAGCCCCCTCCCCCCCATCGGGCTGGAGGGCGCAAGGCGGCGAGCTGACCGAGGGGTCTGTTTGCAGATCTGCATCCAGCAAGGCTGGAAGCCCCCGCGGGGACGCTTCGACGTGCTGCCCCTCCTGCTGCAGGCCAACGGCAATGACCCCGAGCTTTTCCAGATCCCGCCCGAGCTGGTGCTGGAAGTGCCCATCAGGCACCCCAAGTAAGAGGGCTGGCGTGGGGGGTGGGGGGTCCCCGGGCCCCTCTCCGCCCAGCCTTAGTCCCCTGGCTCCCTCTGCAACCCAGACAGGGGTTCCCAGGGGGCTTGGTTCCTCCCCGTGGGCTTGGGCAACGTGGGTGCCCTCGGGGGCCATCCTGAGAACAGCCAACCGTGGGAAGTGGACCCAGGGAAGGTCAAGTTCAAAGGGCACCTGGTGCTGGGAGGAGCATTTGCACTTGGAGAGGGAAGAAATTCCACCCCAGGCACCAGGCTCAGGGAGAGGACCAAGGGAGGTCGATAAAAAACTCAATACGTAAATGTCGTGTGTTTCAGAGATCTAACTCAACTCTTTTTTGGTTTATTTTTTTGTTTTTTAAATCCACAAAGAGCCACAGACCAACATTTTAAATAAAAGCAGGATTCAGCTCAGAATTGAGATTAGGGTGACACAAGCAAGGGGGGTCACACAGGGAGGGGTGGGAGCCTGTCTATTTAAAATTTCAATATTTTATTCAAAATATATACATAGATGGGCAGCACTAAATTATGTTTTTAATTGCTGATGTCGATTGCTGAGTCTGTTGGGGTCCCCTTAGATTTTGCACCCTAGAGGAGTGCCTCATTTGTGTTCCCTTCCTCCTGGCCCCAGACAGGAGGCCCGGGTCACAAGGCTCCGGGTGCCGCCTGCTCTCTGGGAGCACCCCCAGCCTCCTGGATCCGCTCAGTGACTCAGGCCACATCGTTCCCACTCCAGTCAGGCACCCCGCTGGCCTTTGGGGCTGACTTGGTCCCTGCCTCGGTGGTTTTACCTTCTCAAAGAGGAGAAGATCTCACAAACACAACTACTTCATGCTTCTAGGCCTTATAAAATGACTTAATTCCAGTAAAATGCGGCAGTAGGAATTTTATGATGCCCAGAAGTGTGAAGCCACATGGACCCAATAGGACATCAGAGAAGGTTTCCCTGGAGTGAGCAGCATTTTAGCTGAGAATTAAGCATAGGGAGGAGCTGGGAGCACAGATGAAAGAGAGAGGATCCCCAGGAAGAAGGAGCCAGCCGCCTGTGCAAAGGCCCTGGGGTAGAAAGGCGCACCGTGGGTTGCAGCAGAGTGATTTCTCCACACTTTCTCCTGGACTCACTCTTAGTGTAGGTTTGGAAGACCCATGGGCGCCGAGGGCAGTGGTTCCCAGACCTGGGCTGTCTTGCCGTCTGCAGGTTTGACTGGTTCAAGGACCTGGGCCTCAAATGGTACGGCCTCCCCGCTGTGTCCAACATGCTTCTGGAGATTGGTGGCCTGGAGTTCAGCGCCTGTCCCTTCAGCGGCTGGTACATGGGCACGGAGATCGGTGTCCGCGACTACTGTGACAACTCCCGCTACAACATCCTGGAGGTAAGGTCCCTCGGTGGTCCCCGGGGCAGGACACCCAAGGCAGAGGTTTGGAGCCTAGAAACTGGAAGGAGTCCGAATAGAACCACAATCGGGTGAACTTCTGGAAGCCTCCGTGTGTCTTTACCAGGGATGGGAGCAACAGCCAACACACAGCACGGACCCCACGCTAACACTGCTTAAGCACCTTGTGTATACAGTCAACACCCGCTACCCCCGCTGCCCCGTGTCTGTCGGGGATTCATCCAGGAAACCCCACCGAAGCCCAGGTCCTTTATATAAAAGGCCCAGTATGTGCCTATGACCTACACACCCCCGGCATGCTCAGATCATCTCGAGGTGACTTCTGATACCTCCTACAGTGCTAAACCGAAGGGTTCAGAGGATGAATCATGACAGGGAAGACATGTCTTGGACACGTTCTCTACAGGTGCAAGCTTCTTCCCAAATGTTTTCCTTGGAAGGTTGTTTGAATCTGCATAGACAGAAACCGCGGCTCTGGCTGCAGGTGGGCGTGCGGTGCGCGGGGGCTTGTGTGTTCAGGTGACTAGTCTCTTTCCTTCAAGGTAACAGCTGTGACATTCTCCAAGTTACTGTTTCTATCAGTGGCTTGGAACCCACCAGCTGTAGCACATTCTCATTTAACCCTCACCTTAACCTTAACGTATGATAATCCCCTTAAGGTGGAGAAAATGAGGACTTCCAGAGGGATTAAGTGACAATCTCAAGGTCATGCAGCAAAGGAGGGTAGCATTTCTCCACAGAGGGTCTGATTCTGTCCCCCCCCCCACCCACTGAGTCCTCCTGGAGTTCCCGGGGCTATGTTTTGTCAGCCAACGTCCCTTCAGTGGTTGGCCTCATTTCAAAAGAAGATATGGGGGAACAGAGAAGTTAAGTTCTGGCCCTATGTCACACAGCAAATAAGGCACAGAATCATGAGTAGAACTCAGAACCAAGCATTAGGGTTCTGTTGTTTAAATCCATGGGTTCAGGGGGTCCTCGGTCTTGCTGCATCTTGGAGTTTACCCTGGGGGCTTTATGATGCCCAAGTCCCCCTCCCCAGAACCCTGATGTTATTGATCTGGTCAGGACCCCAGGCTTCAGCATTTTGTAACATTTTTTAACTTCCTCAGAAGGTTCTACTGGGTAGCACCCATCTGTACAACCTTCTGACAGGAAAGGGGGAAATATTTCGGGTAATTTCCATACATATGGCTCAAGTTGCATTGGGGGATTTTTATTTTTTTTAAGTCATATAAGTTTTTTTTCTTTTTTTTTCTCTGCAACTAATTGTTCTTGTTTAATTTTTTTAAAAATGCTGTAGAATGCCAGGCACATACTTCTGCCATCCCAGCAGCTCGTGAGGCTGAGGCAGGAGGATCGTGAGTTCAAAGCCAGCCTCAGCAACTTAGCGAGGCCCTAAGCAACTCAGGGAGACCCTGTCTCTAAAGAAAATATTAAAAAGGGCTGGGGACGGGGCTCCGTGGTTAAGCGCCCCCGACTTCCATCTTTGGTACTAAAAACAATGCTGTAGATAGCAGGAGCCGCCTGACTGCCCACACGACGCTTGGCTCTTTCCTAAACCAGCTCGAGTTTTACATGTATCTGTGCAAAGCAGCAGCTAATGGTTGGCTCTCTGCAAACGCGTCCCTGCTCCAGACCCCAGCAGAACCTAAGGCCCGGCCTCCGGGAGTGCATCACCAAGTTCTCATTCCGCTCTCTGAGTGCGTGTCCCTCGCAAGGAGTCGTCACGGGTAGCTAGACGAGCCTGTCACCCGCCCCAGCCCTCAGTTCCAGCTGCCGTTGTGTACAGACGGTGACAGTTGGGTGGGAAGTGACTTCCCCAGTCCTTAGAGATTGCTGCCTTGCAGCCCTGTAATGAGACCTGGGCTCCGCCAGGGACCGGCATGACGGGAGGTGAGCAGCTCAGCCTTAATTAACGAGCCTGCTGCCGGCTCTTCCCTGCCCGCTCCGGAGCCGGTGTCTCCCGACTGTCACCCATTCTCTTTCCCAAGTAACTTGACACAGGTGTCAGCTGATGAGGAGGCAGCTCCCAGGTCTCGGGTATCGGGCGTCCCCCGAGCTCTCCCTCCACGGCCTCCTGGCTCCGTGGACTGTGGACAAGGGCAGACAGGGTTCTGGGCCTCAGTTTCCCTCATCTGTCAGAGCCCAGCAGGTGTCCCTCTGAACTCACAGCCCACCGTCTCGAGTCTAAGTAGTGACCGCTGCAGAGTGGAACAGAACGAGGGGATTCTCCTCCGAGGAAACAGTCACTCCTAAATCCATCGGAAGACCACCCTCGGATTTGAAATAAAATCCTGGCTTCCTGGCACGCCCTCCAGGGTCCCACGGCATCCAGCCCTGCTTCTCTCTCCCACCAGCCCCCACCCCCTGCAGCTCACCATCCTGCAAGCACACGGGTCCTCCTCCTGCTTCTCAGGGGACCCAAGCCCGATTCCCACCCCAGGGCCTTTGCTCTTGCTCTTCTCACTCGCAAGTCCCCGCCCCTGGTCTGCGGACGTCTTGCTTCTTCTCATCATCTCCTCCTCCCATTTCCTTTCTCTTATTTCCTTCCTAGGAATTAACACTGATCATAAAATGAGCTCTCTCCCCACTCTATGGGCCTGTCAGCTTCATGACTCAAGGCCTCCTTCATGTCCAGTAGATTCTCAATTAAATAAAAAAACACACGACCACTTTTTCAGGAGTGGGTCCATGAGTGACCTGCGCATGAGCTGGTTAGTCCAGGGACCCGCGGTGAGGGGACCCGCCCTCCTTCATTCTGAAGCACCGAGGGGCCCCAGCCTGTGAGTGGGTTTTGTCCCCCTTCAGGAAGTAGCCAAGAAGATGAACCTGGACATGAGGAAGACGTCATCCCTGTGGAAGGACCAGGCGCTGGTGGAGATCAACATCGCCGTCCTCTACAGCTTTCAGGTAGCCCCTGCCTCACGGGCGCCAGAACCTTCAGAACCTTGGTGCTGAGGGTCGAGAAACCTGGCTACCAAAACCCACCTGGGCGGGGTTCTGTCCACCAGCATGACCTCCTTCCTGTCCGCCTGCCTCCCCTGCTTGTGGGTCCTGGGTGGGGACCCTGTGAGGAAAAGAATACTCGGTGGGGAGGGAGGTCACCACCTATTGCTCACGATGCTTCGGAATTGCCGCGAGGAGCTGGCAAGATGACCAACCCCTGTCATCCCCGCGGCTCAGGAGGCTGAGGCAGGAGGATCACGAGTTCAAGGCCAGCCTCAGCCACTCAGCAAGGCCCCGTCTCTAAATGAAAGATTTTTTACAAAGGGCTGGGGATGCCGCTCAGTGCTTCAGCACCCCTGGATTCCAGCCCCAGTGCCCCCCCTTAAAAAAGTTGTGATGACAGGTGTCCTCTGTTCCTGTCCTGTCCTAGGGACTCCGATGACCACATAACAAGTGATAGCCTCACTATCAGAGCCTTGTGGGCCCCCCGGAAAGGGTGTGAACGGAGTTAAGTCCTTGGGTTCTTGGTCCCCGGTTTGAAGAATTGGCCCAGGGTGAGAGCCAAGGTGACAGGGTTCCCGGAGTGGACGGGCCCCAGAGAGGGGCGCCCGCTGTCTCGGGGTTCTTCAGGGGTACCTGGTGGCCCTGCGCAGGTGGGCCCAGGGAGGCCGGTGTGGACGGAGTCAGCGCTCCACGCTCTGCGTGTAATAAGCCGATGGCACGTGAACGGTCCCCACCATGTTACGAGGTTAAGAGGACAGGTCCCTCCTCGGGGTCGGACACGTCCGTGGGGTTGACTCTGTGGCCCGCCCTTGCTGGGGTGGGGGCGAGGTAACCAAGGAAGGGTGGCTGCCCTTGGAGCTGCAGGGGACAGGACAGGTGTTCCCAGGAAGCCGTGTGGTGACAGCCCCCAGGGGGTCAGTCCCCCAGACCCCGTGTGTCCTTCCAGGTTGGCGTGAGGTGCCCTTCTCTTGGCCACCCAGGGGAGATACCTCCACCTGCCTCCATACTGGGGTAGGAGGACTGGACACTCCCTGTCTGAACCTCGACGTGTGGAGACCACAGAGCGGACACTTGGTCACGAACACAAAATCACATTTTGAAACTGACCCGTGATGACCCAGGGCAGGGACAGGATCTGGGGTTCTCTGGTTTTTGCAAAGCAGGTCCAGAGACCAGAGGACGGTCTCTAGAATCAAGGCCAGCTCTGCCCTCGGGGGCTTCCCACCAAGGCTGGATAGGTGGGTGGGAACTGGAAGTCACATGTCGGGGACAGAGAGGGGGCCCAGGGACCAACGGCTCCGAGAACAGAGAAGTCGCGGAGGGTGAGGGCTCGGGAGCTGTTGAGACGACCGCCCGGCTCGGATCCCTGGGGACCCGGGACAACGACAGGCAGGCTGGGGACAGCACGGACGGACTGAGCTGACCAATCAGAAAAGCGCAGAGGGGACAAGGTACTGTGGGCGGAGAGGGGAGCGTCACCTGGACGTCCATTCCCCACCTGGGAGGGGCTTACCTGGGTGACGTTTTATCCACTCGTTTTAGGACGTAAGACTTTGTATGTTAAGAGGGTTTTACGTCCCCACGCTCACGGGAGAAGTGGGATGGGGAACAGAATATTAAACCAATGAACAGGAAAAGAAAATTGTTGGAGTCTAGTCACTGCCTGAGGTTCCTCCCCCTTCTTAAAAAGCAGGGAAAGATATGAAAGACATGGGCACCAACAGAGACTTTCTCCTGGGTGTGATTACCAGTGAGAGAAATGCAGAGAGTCACCGGCTCCCCTCACACTGCTTAGAATCATCTCCAGGACCACCATTTGTTTGCTTTCTTTTCTTTAAATTTTTATTTTGGGGGG
>NW_026000138.1:5139078-5151297 GCF_001458135.2 Marmota marmota marmota
TTTATTTTGGGGGGGGGGGCGCGGGGGGGGTTCTGGAGATTGAATCCAAGGATGCGTTACCACTGAGCCCTATCCCCAGCCCTTTTTATTTCACTTTATTTATTTATTTTGAGGCAGGCTCTTGCTAAATGGCTTACGGCCTCACTCAGTTGCTGAGGCTGGCCTCCAACTTGCCATCCTCCTCCCTCAGCCTCCTGAGTCTCTGGGATTACAGGCGTGCCTTGCTGGGCTTGGCTTCCCCAACGCCTCTGACTCCTGGTCCCTTCTCTTCTCACAGAGTGACAAAGTGACCATCGTTGACCACCACTCTGCCACCGAGTCCTTCATTAAGCACATGGAGAACGAGTACCGCTGTCGGGGGGGTTGCCCGGCTGACTGGGTGTGGATTGTGCCCCCCATGTCTGGCAGCATCACACCTGTCTTCCACCAGGAGATGCTCAACTACAGGCTCACACCCTCCTTTGAATACCAGGTCCTGCCCCTTCTGCCCCTTTCCGTGCCGAGTACCCCCCCCCTGCCCCCGGTCTGCTGTGTATGTTGTGTCGGGAGCACATCTTAATCTGGGCCAGCTCTTTGGATGTGCAAATGCCCAGTGGCCACGTCTGGCTCCTGGCTCCCACACTGGGCAGCACGGGTCTTGCTGAAAGACTAACAGAGACACAATGAGTGCTCGGAGGTCACAAGAAGAAAGTCTGAGGGGACCCAGGGCTGATGGGAGGGGCTGGCAGGACACTACAGGGAGGCAAGGACAGCTATAGTGACCGCAGGTGGAATCCCTGCTCTCTAGGGCTGTGGGGTCGGGCAGCCTCGAGCCCCAGGGAGCCCTGGGCATCTCCATGAGAAGCTGCCGTCCCTCGTGGCAGTGACCAAAGCCCTCTCTCCTCTTCCCAGCCCGATCCTTGGAACACCCATGTGTGGAAAGGCACCAACGGGACCCCCACCAAGCGGCGTGCCATCGGCTTCAAGAAGCTGGCCGAGTGAGTGTCCTGCCATGGGGACCCGGGTGCGCCCACTCAGAGAGCCCAGAAAAGGGGGACACAGCAGCGGGGCCATTTTTTAGGGAAGTCAGAACCCGGGGGAGCCGGGGGGAGCCTGCCCCAGGCCCTCCCTCGTTTATTTCCTCATTCATTCATTCACTCATTGGTTCGCACTTGAGCCAACAAATGAGCACCAGGTGTATTCTCCACGCCAGGCGCTGGGCTAGGCTCCGCGGGGTCCAGTGGGGCCCCTGATCTCAGGACGCCCCCAGCCATCATCTGTCAAAGAACGAACATGAATGTAGTCAACCCTGGGTCCGTGGCGAGGGCACTGAGAAGTAGTTCCAGGGGTCGTGAAACAGATGTCACCTAGATGTCCCTTGGGAGGTCAGGGAGGACGTCCCTGAATGGGCGAATGAGATAAACAAGGGTTAATGGAGCAAAGAAGGGAAGAGAAGGGGCTGTGGACCAGGATGACCACTGTGGGGGTCCTCTCTTCCTGAAGGATGCTCGGCCACCTGGGGGCCGGCTGGGTAGGGGGGGGGCCGACTGAGCTGATGGAATGGGGACCCCAGGCTTCTGCCCAAAGAGAACTCCACCGATCCACCGTGTGGGGCAGCCATCGGGGTGGACCGAGCTAGCTGGGGTCCAGAAGCGTCCGTGTGTGCCAATCTAGTTCTGCAGCAGGGGCCACCTCTGCCACGGACCCATGCTGGGTCCCACGGTCCCCGTCCCCATGATTGGCACCCGGGATATCTCTCCCCTCCCCCTCTCTCCATCCCATCCCACCCGCCAGCCAGGGAGGAGCCCAAGGCAGCACCCTTCCCCCAACAAGAGGATCTGGAATATTCTCAGCCAGGGCCACCTTTGGCTCTAGCTCAGCTCCACCGTCTCCGGGAAGAGAAGGGAGACGGGAATCTAAAACGTTAATTGCACCATGAAGTTTGCAGTGGAAACAAAGGGAGTTAATTATAGATGCGCTGTCATGCTCCATCCCTCCCAGGGAACCCTCCACGCACCTTTAATCCCTTTGGGTTCCCCACCTCCCTGCCCTTAGCTCAGTCTTCCCCCCCTCCCCCGCGTGGGTGGCTCCGCTAATTCTGAAAAATTTACCACCGATAATCCCCAGGTGGGAGGTAATTAGCAATTTGCCGATGCTAAGACTCCTGAGAAGAATGGCTTGGGAGTGGAGCCCAGGTACTCGCCTCCCCCAGCCCCTGCCAGCAGAGGGGAGGGGAGGAACCCGGGTTTGAGGTTCTCTGTTGAGCTAGGAGGAGGCTGCATCTGACATCTAAGCTCCCCAGGGCTCAGGCGACATCAGCATCTTTTTAAACTCATCATTTTTCACAGACATTTCTTTTGTGTATGGGAGATGCCAGGTGCCCTGCAAAGCCCTGGATGTCATTGCTGAATAAACCCAGCCTGGCCCTTCCTCTGTGGGTCCCTAAACCCCTAGAACCTTCCGACTCGATGCCTGGTGGATCAATAGTGGTTTTTTTTTTTTTTTTTTTTTTTCCCTCTCTCTCAAATACACACGCGCCTAAGCCCCGTGAGTGAATGTGAATGAATGAGGGGGTGGGCGGGCGAAGGACTGTCCTTCAAGGCAGCGCGTGGTACCCCGAGGTTCACTAGCAAAACCCACCGGCCACTTTAACCCCTGCCTGACTGCCCTGGGGTTGGGGATAAGGTAGCTCAGTGGGGTGCGTCCACTCGGGGGGGCTCCGACTCTTGAAGCATCAAAGATCAAGAGACTCGATTCTCTGATCTCGTGGATCATGGTTCTGGCCCCCAAAATCCCAACCTGGTGTCTGTTTCCCAACTTTCCCCCCCATCCCCGACTCCCCAGAGCCGTCAAGTTCTCAGCCAAGCTGATGGGACAGGCCATGGCCAAGAGGGTGAAAGCCACCATCCTCTACGCCACAGAGACGGGCAAATCGCAAGCCTACGCCAAGACCCTGTGTGAGATCTTCAAACACGCCTTTGACGCCAAGGTGGGCAGCGGGCAGTGCCAGTCCCCAAGCCCCTCACGGTGAATACGGTTGGGAAGGGGAGAGAGGGAAGTGGACAGAGAGGAACTCTGGCCCAAGGACGAAAGATGAAGATGCGCATCAGCACACACTGCTGCCAGTTTCAGGGGACTGTCATAGTCCTCTCCCCACGAACCCAGTAGGAGTCCAGGAACCACCAAATGAAATGCCTGTCTCTGAAGAAAAACGTTAGTGGGTTTTTGAGAAACCATTCTGCCGCAGTCCGGCTGCAGCAAACTAACCAGGGGGTGACGAGGAACTTGTGTACATTGATACAGCAGGAGTGGGAGCCGTTTATTGTAGGACAGGAGGGGTCTATATACATTCCACACAGCTTATCTTAATTAACATAAACTAGATACAGCAGTCAACCAATAAGGAATCTCCACACTTAATGGCTCGCTGGCGTTACTTCACAAACCACTCCCTCTGGCAAAATGCCAGGCGCCATCCTGACTTGTTTACAGACCCTAACACCATCCTGGAGTCAGTTTTAGAAAGTTCTGTGCTAAAGACAGCTCGGGGGGCCTCACGGCTACAGGACTTCTCAGAGCCTTTAATGCATAAACAAACGTGCATTATAATCTCCTAAGGAGGAAAGGGTAGGTTATAAATGTTTCCCAAATATAATTTTTTGAGAGATACCAGGGATTGAACTCAGGAGCACTCCACCACCGAGCCACATCCTCAGCCCTAGTTTGTATTTTATTTAGACACAGAGTCTCACTGAGCTGCTGAGGGCCTCTGTTGCTGAGGCTGGCTTTGAACTTGCAATCCTCCTACCTCAGCCTCCTGAGCTTCTGGGATGACCGGCGTACACCACTGCGCCCGGCTCCCAAATATAATTGACCCTGGGTCATTTCTTTTCATGGGGCACCCCAGCAGACTGGACTTCCTGAGACCCTACTTTGACAAATGTGGTGCGGGTGATGCTGAGGCTCAGGGTGACAGTCTCAGATTCATCTGATCCGGGGGCTTCACGCTACAGGGGCCAGATTTAGAGGAGGGGTGGAGCGGGCCACTTAGATCCAGCCAGGCCATTCCCAGCCTGAATGGGGACAGGAAGAATCCAGGGTCCGTTGGTGGTAAGAAGCCCAAGGACTTCATTCAAGGTCCGTCTCTCCTGGCAGCCAGCCCTGGGACCACGGCCCAGACCCTGCAGCCTTCACCCCAGTGACCACAGGAAGGTCCTCATGCTACTAACAGGCTTCTGGTCCACCCACTTGAGCCCATTGATGAACTGACAGCCCAGAACATCTGCTCCTCTTTCCAAAGGACATGACTCAAAATGACTCACCTTCTCCCTCTCTCTCCTCCTCTTCCCATCCCTTTGGGTTCCCTCCCCCCCCCATCACCTCCCTCTTCCTTCCTCTCCCCACCCCCCATGCCTGTGTCCCGCCAGGTGATGTCCATGGAAGAATATGACATCGTGCACCTGGAACACGAAACGCTGGTCCTCGTGGTCACCAGCACCTTCGGCAACGGAGACCCCCCGGAGAATGGGGAGGTGAGATGGGCTCCCCCTGTTCTAGGATGGGGTGCCCTCAGCAGGAAGCAGGAGGGCCTCGCTGGGACCCTCCCTCTACACCCGAGATTCAGAACCAGAGTCCCCCCCAGAGCCAGTGACGTTGGTCGGATCCAAGTCATGCAGACACTGGACAATCCCCGGTTCTCAGGCTGTGGGTGTCCACTGTTCAAATAGTCCTAGTGAAAATGTCACCTGAGTGAGCGCCTTGTTTAGAAAGGGGAGCCTGGTGTCCCCTGCTAAAGACTCAGGGACAACATTTTTATAAAGAGAAGGCCACCCAGGAGCGTTGTGTCGTGGGGGTAGAGTGTCCACGCCTGCCGTCCCTTAAACAGCTGACCTTCCATTATACCTGCTGCTCACCTTGGCCACCCACCTGAGCCCTGGCCATCCCTGATATCTGGCTGCCAGGCATCGGGCTCCTCATTGACTGGCCAGGACCCCAGGCCCTGTGCCCGTCCCCCTTGCAGACTAACTCATACAGACGTCCTTCACATTTTCCTCCTCTGTTCTGACCTCCAGAAATTCGGCTGCGCTTTGATGGAAATGAGGCACCCCAACTCCATGCAGGAGGAGAGGAAGTAAGTGACCAGTCCCTCCAATGTCAATGACAACCCCTGGGATCCCTGGAAATTACGTTTTGGCTCCTGGGATTCACATTTGAGTTGTGGCTGGTGGTTGTGACCCAAAGTCCATTGAAGACTGAATTTAGCTGGCAGGTGTCTGGGATTCACTGGGGCTGGCATCTCAGTGCCCAACCAAGTCCCTCCTAAGCTCTGTGACTCAGTTTCTCTTTATGTCAAATAGAGGTGATGATAGCTACCTTAACTTTCCGATGAGTAAGAATCAAGTCCAAAAATGGACGAAAGAGTCCTAGGAAAAGTTAAGTGCACGGTGTATACATCGTTCTGATTCTCCCCCCCACACACCTTTGGAGACCCCCATTCAAAATCAGTGAAAGCTGCCTCTCGGGCTTTTCGATCTGATGCTCACAGTGGACCCGCAGCCAGTGCAGAGGTTAAGTTCAAAAGCTGGACAAGATCACCTCACAAGGCAGAGACGCCCCTGGTGCACAGACATTCATGAAGGAATTGCACCTCGCGTGGGACTGGGTTCTGAAGGCGTTCCACAAGGTGGACGGTCTGTTATCTAGACTTCCTCCGAAAAGCCCCAGGACCCTCCGTGAGGGCACCTGGTGTGGAGGGTGTGGAGCAGATCCCTGTGTCTTAAGATGAGCATCGCACGTCGTAGCTGACTGGCATTTAGAGATGGTGTTGTGCAGAAAATCACTCTTGGTTTTCTCCCTGCAAAACACATGTGGTCAATCCCATCCCAGAGCCCCGGGTGACCTGCCCTCGTCCATACCTGGCTTCAGCACCTTGGTCCTGGGTGGCCTCCCTGCGGGTCACCCCTCACCCCTCCTTCAGGGAGAGATAGGGCTCCATCCATTCTCCCCTCTAGGTACCCGGAACCCTTGCGTTTCTTTCCCCGTAAAGGGCCTTCCCTCCCCCCTGGTGACACTGAAGTCCACGGTCTGGCTGCCGCCCGTGACAGCCGGCACAGGTAGAGCGTGTATGTGTACGCATGCATGCGTGTGCAAGCGTGTGTGTGCATGTGTGTGCGCGCGTGTGCACCCGTACGTATGCATGTCCTACACCCCAGCATCCCTGGCCACCGCCCCCCGGGGTCTCCAAGTGACCTGGATTGTACCCCAGGCTGTGCCATTCGCCCATTCAACCACCTGGGCAAACCACTTGACTCCCGTGGGCCTCGGTCTCCCGCGGCTGCCAAATGGGGAGCGATGATCCTGCCCCGCCCACCTGGGGGGGGCTGTTGCCAGGGTTCCCGGGAAAATAACAACGGGGACAGCATTTGGAGGAACCTCCAGCCTCATATGGATCCACGTGCTGCTATTCTTACCCCACAACTGTCAGCCTGCCTCCCCCGCTAACCACACACACCCCCTGAGATGCTGCATGACTTATTTGGAGAAGTGACTCAATGTGAGGCTATTTTGGGGGCAGAAAATACACTTTCGTATATTTAGAACTTTCCTGATGCTGGAGCGGACACTTTGACGAGCGTCCAGTTTAGAAACGCTGCTGCCAGAACGCACAGATTTCTTTTTATGTCTTTTTTTTTTATTTTTTCCCCTTTTTGCATTGGGTTCTCGCCTGGAGTTTGGGGGCTTGGAATTGTTTTTGTTTGTTTGTTTGTCAAGTATTGGGGTTTGGGTTTGGGTTTGGGTTTCGGTTTGTTTTTACCTTGTGTGCAAGCAACACGTACCCCTAGGAGAGGAGAACGGATGGGGGTGTTTTGGGTTTCGTTGTTTCAAGGTCTCAAGATTCCTGAGCCTCTCGGGCTGAGGTTTGGGTCCCAGGACATTTTCCTTCCCCTTGAAAATAATTTAATTATATATATAAAAGCAGTGATGTCTTTTCACGCAGGGTATCAGTGCTAAACATTTTCTTATGTTTGCCTGAAATGTGACCTGCGACCCAGGAAAAATGTCTAAGATCTCTGACTCTATGAAAGGAAAGAGTTGACCAGAATAGACCAGCCCGGTTCTGCAGAACTTTTTTTCTTTTTTTTTTTTGGTACCAGGGATTGAACCCAGGGGCGCTCTCCCACTAAACCACATTCCCAGCCCTTTTTATTTATTTATTTATTTTTAATTTTGAGACGAGGGTCTTACTAAGTCACTGTGCATGTTGCTCAATTGTTGAGGCTGGCCTCCATCCTCTTGTCTCAGCCTTCCTAGTCTCGGGGATGACAGGTGTGTGCCACTGTGCCCAGCTTCCAGGATAGAGATATTCTACATCCGTATTGATGGTATACCAGTCACTGTCCCCACATGGCTGCTGGATTCTTGAGGTGTAGCTAGTGCATGTGAGGACAGGAATTTTCAACTGCATCTCATTGTAATTAATTCAAGTGTAAATAGCCACACTTAGATGATGGCCGCCATATTGGAAAACGCCATATTGGCTGCCATATTGGAAAGCCAGTTCCTGGCTGTTAAAGCGAGACCTGGGGACTAGCAAATTGGCACTTCTTGGGGACTTGTTAGAAATGCCAATTTTCAGACCCCACCCCAGACCTCTTGAACCAGAGTACACATTTTAACGAGACCCTGGAATGATTCCCGTGCGTGTTAAAATTCCGAGAGCAAGGGAGCATGGCCTATGGTGAGGGGAGGGTCCATTCTGCTCCTGACATCTTATTAATTTAGCCATGTTAACGGTATGGGCTCAGGATCCATAAATGGAGCACGGCCACAAGCCTTTGAAGTTCCAGGGAGGGTCCCATGCAGGAGGATAATTATCGTGGTGGGGGGCGAGAGTTGACCCGTTCTTGAAGAGACCCCGGGAGTGGTATGCATTGACTCCACAAACCCAACAGAGAAGGTACCAGGACCAGTGACTTGAAGATCCACAGGGGGTGTGGGCCTCGGGAGGGGGTCCAGGCGAACCTCACAGACTCTCGTTCACCTTGGCAGGAGCTACAAGGTCCGGTTCAACAGCGTCTCCTCCTACTCTGACTCGCGCAAATCATCCGGCGATGGGCCTGACTTCAGAGACAACTTTGAGAGTGCTGGACCCCTGGCCAATGTGAGGTGAGCAAAGGTCCTGGGGTCACGGGAGACAGAGGCTCTTGGGGAGCTGGACCTTGGTGCAAGATGGGTTCTTGGTTGCAGGGAGGGGTCTCCCATTCATTGCCCCTTTATTCCCTTATAAAACCAGGCTGTCTGGGACCTCCTGGCTGTCTGGGACCCTCCATCCCATCTCGCTGGCTGACCCTTCCTGTGGCCTCTCTGACTGTTCACCTCTCTCAGAGCCCCAGCACCCGCAGTCCACCCCATGGGCTGAAGCGTATTATTTCCTATCGGTCACTGAGCTTCCCTTCCCAGTGAACACATTTCATACCTGATAGAAGTCTCGGGAGCAACCCTGCCAGTGACTCTGAACCCTGAATATACCCAAAATCCACCTGAGAATACTCACAACATACCCACACCATAGCCAAGCCCCGCTTCCCGAGATTCGGATGTAACTGGTACAAAATGTGGGCCCACGCCTGGACTTTTTTCCTTACACTCTCTCAGTGACTCTAGCACGCAGTCCGATTTTTAAAAGACCAGCCTAACCCCATGTTTGCCAAAGCAGACTCACCTGCCAGAAGATAATTTTAGGTGGTCCGTGGACAGACGTTTTTGTTCACCAGCTGTGTGTTCAATTGAATGTGCATTTTCAAGGACGTGAAACTGTGATGTCAGACCTTCGGTCTCATGGATATTGGTCAAAACAAGACTGATGGAGAACGTTCAGGCCTACCCATGAGCCTCTTCAGCCCTCCGTAATTGACATGTCTTCACAACTGCTCAGAGCTATGCTCAGTAGACAATTCCTAGATATTGAAGGATCGTGTCCGTCAGTACATTTTTAAATAGGCTTGAGTTTCAAAAGCAATTTTAGGTTGGCTTGTAAAAAATTGTACAGAAAGTACAAAAAAAAAAAAAAATTGAAGCCAGGCACGGTGGTACATGCCTGTAATCCCAGCAGCTTGGGAGGCTGAGGCTGGAGGATCGCGAGTTCAAAGCCAGCCTCAGCAATAGCGAGGCCCTAAGCAACTCAGTGAGACCCTGTCTCTAAATATAAAATAGGGCTGGGGATGTGGCTCAGTGGTCAAGTGCCCTGAGTTCAATCCCTGGTACCCCACCAAAAAAAATTTTTTTTTAATCATATCCCAAAGGCCTCAACTCCCCTACCCTAAACACATGTGGTCTCCCAACATCAGCCTCCTGTGACAACATGGTACATTGGTTAGAATCATTATCAGCCAAGGCCAAGAGTTTACTTTAGAGTCCCCTGTTAGTGTGGCACATTTTGTGGGTTTTGACATTAGTACATTTTTTTAGCTGAACATCGAAACTTCAGTTCTAGAGTTTGACAGTCAGACCTACTTTATTCTTATTAAATCTATCACAGCCTCAAGTTGGCAGACAAATGCCCACAGGCCAAGCCCAGCTTGGCCACGGCATGTTTTTGTTCAACCCTTCGGCTAAAAATGGTTTTTGTTTTTTTACAGATGAGTAATTGGAATTCATGATAGAGAACATCTTTGAGATCCACTTAAACAAAATGTTATCCACTCCCCCCAAACCAAAAAAAAATCCTATTCTTCTCATTAGTAGCCCTGAAAAATTTGTACTCAACTATTATTATATTTTTTAAATTTCATCAATTAAAAAAAATGTACTGAAGGTTTTTCCTCTTGTTACATAAATGCCCAAAGAATAGCTTCTATTTTGTAGTCCTTAAAATATTTGCTATCTGGCCCCAAATGTAAGAAGTTAGTCAACTGCTGTTGGAGACTTAAAATGAAAGTTTTGAAATCCTAAGTACAAATTGTGGTAGGACTGTGAGTCTACCAGTAACCAGAGTAGGTCTCTAGGTCCATTAAGAAGTGAATTAAGGAATCGACTCTCTGAACCATTTGAGTTGAATGTCTTAGTCAATACAAGATGCTGTAACAAAATACCACAACTGGGTGGCTTATAAACAACAGAAATTTATTGCTTACGGTTCTGGAGGTCAGGAAGTCCAAGATCAAAGCCCTGGCAAATTCAGCATCTGCTGATGGCTCACTCTCGGGTTAGTAGATATTACCTTCTCCCTGCATCCTCACTTGGTAGAAGGGAAGAACTCTGTTCTCTTCAGCCCCTTAAAAGGACACTAGTCTTACTCTCTAGGGCTCTGCCCTGATGACCTAATCATCTCCAAAGGCCCCACCTCTTTATCCCATTGCCTTGGAGATTAGATTTCAACACGAATTTTGAAAAGACGCCAACATTCCGGTCCTTAGCATGGGGTTTGATCAGCTGGAGAGTAGAAGTGAAAAGCGAGTTAAAGAACAGGAACAGGAGTCCAATATGGCCGCCATCACAAGTACAAGTAACAGATACAAGTAACCACAAGCCGTGCTCAGCGCGGGCAGTTTCCACATCTGCACTGGGCCAAGGCGAAGGCAAAGGCTTGGGGCAGGGGTGCCCTTTCCTGACACCCCCACACATACCAGTCCTCATCTGGTCACCACATCTGCCACCTGTCATACGAGGGAGGGGACAAGGGACAACATAAATGTGTGTTTGAGAGGAGCGTTAACCCCCATCTGGGAGACGCCTGAACAGATCTCAAGTTCATCTTCCAGTGATGGGGAGTCCCTCCCTTCCCAACTTCACTCCCCTTCCCTTCTCCTCCCCTGTCTCCATCTGTCACTATCTGGTCCCGGGGGTTCTCAAAAGGAGATTCAAGGACAGGGCAAGACCCCGTGCCGCAGGTTTAATAGCGCCACTTCTTGACCTGTGAGGTGACCGTCAACAGCAGGGTGAGGGGTTCTTGTGCCCTCTGTGGACCTACCGCTCCACTTCCTGAGAGGTCCAGAACCGCAGGACCCACCCCCAGAAATGTGGCCCAGAGTGTCTGTAAGAAGGGCCGTGTGGGACAGCACCCTCCGCTCTCCGTGCCCACCTAACATGGAGGAGAAGCGCATCAGCGCGGCCCCCGCTGGCTGCAACCCCGACACCTGTATCTCGACAAAGAGGAAGAGAAATTAATGTGTGAGGCACATAAATTTCACAAACATGCCCCGGGGTGGAGCCAGCCTGGTTACAACTCTTTCCTCTCCTTTCGGAAAACGCTGATTACACCCCAATGTTCCGTGTGCTAATGACAGGTCCATCTGGTCACCTTAGTACCTCCGGGTCCCTGAGGACCATGGTGTTGGAGTCTTCCTTGTCTGTCTAACGGTCCTCTTGCAGAATTCAAGCCTCCCACTAAGGTAGACTCTTGTTCCCCATGAGTCCAGCTTAGAAAGGGACAACGGTCCCTCCTGAGAACCATTTGGAACTTTCTCCTGAGGTTGGTGACAGCTAGCAGAGACCAAACAGAAGACAGGAGAGACCTCAAGGGCTCTGGCGATTCAAGGAGACCTTCTCCAGATGGCTTGGGGTGGCTTCAACCCCATCAGCGAGACACAGTCCCACCTGAGATGCTGGTTAGGTGTGTCCACCTTCACCAAATACAGCGGCCTGTGCCGAAGCAACAGAGATGGATCTTCTCATTGCTCCAAAAGCTCGAAGTCCAAGATCAGAGTGCCAGCCGTGTTGACTTCTGGCGTGGCCTCTCCTCCTGGCCTGCAGATGGCCGCCTTCTTTATCATGTTGCAGAAAGAGAGAGACAGAGATAGGGACAGACGGAGAAAGGGCACACACAAGCGCTGGTCCTGTGGGATTAGGGGTCACCCTTCTGACCTCCCTGGCTCTCACCATCTCCCCCAGGCCCTACCTCCAAATGCAACCACTCTGGAGTTTAGGGCTCCAACGTGAATTTGGAGGGCACACAGTTCAGCCCGACATCCCCCATGTCACCCCCCCCCAGTCCCTTACCATGGACCTTCTGTTGTCCCCTTGCCAGGTTCTCGGTGTTCGGCCTCGGCTCCCGGGCCTACCCCCACTTCTGCGCCTTCGGACACGCCGTGGACACCCTCCTGGAAGAGTTGGGGGGGGAGAGGATCCTGAAGATGAGAGAGGGGGACGAGCTCTGTGGACAGGAGGAGGCTTTCAGGACGTGGGCCAAGAAGGTCTTCAAGGTAATCCCCACCTCAGAGACCCAGGGAGGAGCGCTCCCCC
>NW_026000138.1:5151320-5153793 GCF_001458135.2 Marmota marmota marmota
ACCCAGAGACAGCACCCACCCCAGAGACAGCACCCAACCCAGGAGAAGGAGAAGGAGCCCTGGGACTTCTCCGCAGCTCCAGTGGCTCCAAGGGGCTTTAAGTCACACATTTTCCACCCAGCAGCCAACATTATACATTATGGGCAGGGAGCGGGTCCACAAACAGAAACGGTAGGGGCTGGAGGTGTAGCCAGAGGTCGAGGGCTTGCCTAGGATGCACGAGGCCCTGTGTTTCTATCCCAGCACTGCAAAAAAAATAAATAACAAAATTCCAGAGTCTGTGCATGCATAAGATTGAGTGAAAATTAAAACAGAACTAAAGGTTTCCTGCCGCAGTTACGCAGTCCACTCGTATGTGCTAAGCAGCCCCAGCGGCCAGGGTCACCCTCTGAAGTGCAGAGCGTCTCCACCTTGGTAGGACCTCCTGCCGGACGGCACTGCCCCAAACACAAGGTCACCGGAGGAGAAGAAATGCAGCAGAGCCGGGTGTCTCAGAGTGGGGCAGGACTAACTGGCCATCCTGGGAGCAGGGGACATTGAATGTGGCCCCTGGTGCCTTTCCCCCCTCCTGCACCGCCCTGAAGTGTATCCTTATCCACAGCCCAGGAGAAGGAGAACGGGGCAATTCCTTTCACTTAACCGGCACTTCTTCAGAGAACAAAAAGGGAAACTGAGGCCCGGGGCTGTAAGGACTTCTGGGAGGGAGGCCATGTCCATAAGCCCATCCCTGATCTTCCACCCAGACCAAGAGCTGAGAGAGCTTGGCTTTTTTTCACACCAAGTTATGAGTACCAGGGGTGGAACCCAGGGGTGCTCTGCCACTGAGCCACCCGCCCCAGCCCTTTTTACTTTATCTGGACACAGGGTCTTGCTAAGTTGCCCAGGCCGGCCTTGATCTCGTGGTCTTCCTTCCTCAGCCTTCTGAGTAGCTGGGGATTACAGGCGTTACCGCGTCTAGCAATGGTACGGCCCTGGATTTCAGACTGTGGAATTGCTAAATGTTCATTGTACCACAGGATCTTTGTCCGGACTCCCTTAGACCGACCATTTCCTCCCTGTGGAAGGAAGCAAGACCTGTTTAAAGCCACTTTGCCCTTCAGCTACCAACCTCCTGTTCTCCCCTCCCACCCTTTGCTCTAGCACCACTGATCCCATGTCTGCATCTTAATTTCCCTGTTGTGTTCATTTCATATGAATGGAATCACATTAATAGGAGGCCTTTTGTGAGTGGCTTTTCCCACTTACCATCATGTTTTCAAGGTTCATGTTACAGCAGAAATCAAGACTCTGTCCCTTTTTCATGGCTGACTAATATTCTATTGTATGGATATGCCACATTTTATTTACCCATTTGTCTATTGATGGCTTTTTTGAATGGCTTTCAAATCAACAAGGCCAGACAATCTGAAAAGCTATCCTTGAAAACTTTAATTTTCTTTTTGGCAATGCTGGGGATGGAACCCAGACCTTATACGTGCTACGTAAGTGCTCTACCACTGAGCTACACCTCCTTGAATTTTATTATTAAAAAAAAGAATTCTGTGGTGGCATGCATCTCTAGTGCCAGCTACTCAGGAGGCTGAGGTGGGCACATCATGTGAGCTTGGGAGATCTAGACCAGCCCAGACAACACAGGGAGACCCTATGTCAAAAATAAAAATAATAATTTTGAACAGTAATTCTTAGGATCCTTAACGTTGAGGAACAGATGGCTTAGCCAAAACAAAACAAAGCAAAAATGTGGGCTGGAAATGGAGACCAAGGGCAGAGCACATACCTACATGCACCAGGTCCTGGGTTCAATTCCCAGGACTGTGAACAGAAAAGAAAAATATACCTGAGGTGTACAGGCACTCCATACACTCTGATTTTAAATAACTTTAAAAGTCTTTTGAGGAAAATGAGTGGGAAATTCTATGGCGTTTACTTTCTTCTTTAATGCTCAGCCTTCACACGTGTTGGTTTTAGAGATCAATGTCACCAGAGTTATAGCTTAAGTAGAGGCTAGGTCCTAAATCAATGGAAAATGTGAGGTGTCCAGCACCTTGCAGGCACTTAAAAAACATGGGGTGGATGGGTTGGATGGGTGGATAGGTGGATGGGTAGGTGGATAGATTGATGGATGGTGGATGGACGGATGGATAGTTGAGTGGATGATGGATGGATGGATGGATGGATGGATGGATGATGGATGGATGGGTGGGTAGATGAATGGACAGGTGGATGGATAGATGGGTTGATGGATGAATGTGAATCCAAGTGGATTTAAATCACACATTTTCCACCTAGGATGGATGGAAGGATGGATGGATGGATAGAGAATAGGTGATGGGTGGGTAGATGGATTGATGGGTAGAAGGATGGATGAATGAATAGATTGGTGGGTGATTGATGGATGGATGGACAGATGGGTGGGTGGATGAATGGACAGGTGGGTGGATAGATGGGTGGATGGATGGGTGGATGGATGGAT
>NW_026000138.1:5154049-5186492 GCF_001458135.2 Marmota marmota marmota
TGGATGGATGGATGATGAGGATGGATGGATGGATGGATGGATGAGGATGGATGGATGGATGGATGGATGGATGGATGGGTGGGTGGATGGGTGGATGGATGGGTAGATAGATGGATGGGCAGGTGGATGGAAGGATGGATGGGTGGGTGGGTGAAGGATGGAGGGAGATAGAGAGAAAGGGAGGGAAGAGGGAAAGAAAAAAGGGAGGTTGAGTGGATGGAAAAACAGATTCCATGACTTGGGACTATTGGAGAGGGGCCTCTCTTGGCCAAGAGAGGCCACCCAAAGCCCTGTGTGTGCCACAGGCGGCCTGTGACGTGTTCTGCGTGGGGGATGACGTCAACATCGAGAAGGCCAACAACTCCCTCATCAGCAATGACCGCAGCTGGAAGAGGAACAAGTTCCGCCTCACCTACGTGGCCGAAGCACCAGAACTTACCCAGGGTAATGGGCACCACCGCCCTGCCCCCACCGGGAGGCCCTTCGCGACAGCGCTGGGGTAGGGGGAAGGGAAGGTGGGGGACCTCACCTGGAAAGGCGCCTCAGTGCCCTCAATGGGTCGGTTTGCTGGATGTCCAAGGGCAAGCCTTCAAGAGTGGACTCGCCCCTCGCCTGCCCCACACCCAGTGCACTGGGGAGCTTCTCTCTCCCATGGAATGACAAGTCCCCAAGCCATCCTGCTTCAGTCCCAGCCGATCCCAGCCCATTCTCATGTCTTGTCTCCTCACTTGACCGCAGTAGGAGCAGGAATAGAGGGTCCCTGAAAACCTGGGGCACCTTAGAGGTGCCCCTATATCCCCTGAGGGAGACCGGTGTCGCTCTCCACAGGGCTCTCCAATGTCCACAAAAAGAGAGTCTCCGCCGCGCGGCTCCTGAGTCGACAGAACCTCCAGAGCCCCAAGTCCAGGTAGGAATGTGGACGTGTCCTCCTCGGCTCCCAGGGGCCACTCACCACACGGGAGGGCATCTGCTCCCTCCTTGGAGGACCACTGCAAAGTGCCACCGAGCCGCACCCCCCACCTTGGTGCCTGTCACATGTGGGTTTCCTGTGCCTAGAGGCAGGAACAAAGGAGACGGTGCTGGTCCTGTGAACAGGGGAAAGAGAAAAGTTCTGAGTGATTCTTCACAGTGGGCCACACTCGTGTGGAATTGCTGAGGGCTCACTGGACCCCAGGATCTTCATCAGAAAGATTAGTTCCCGCATTTCCTCCAGGTGGACCATTTTTCTGCAGAGCGCTGCAAAAATAGCTAGCTGGCCTCTGCCTAAATGTCTCTGGGATGAAAGGGGGTTTCTCCAGTCCCCCCAAAAAATGCACTCCATGTTTTGCTAGAAATTATCTGAACACCTAACATAGCCAAATATCCAGTCTATATAATATAGTTAAATACCTTATTACCTAAAATAACCCAAGTCTGTCTTCTTAGCAGTTTATGTTAAACCCAGTGAGCCTTCTCAGTGACACCCAAGACGAATTCATGTCTTTCAAATGAGAAACCTTCTGGGTATGGTGGCACTTGCCTATAATCCTCTCCACTCTGGAGGCTGAGGCAGAAGGATCGCAAGTTCGAGGCCAGCCTCAACAACTTAGCGAGACCCTGTCTCAAAATAGAAAAAATAAAAAGGGCTGGGGATGTGGCTAGGTGGCAAAGTCATCCTGCCTCAGATCTGGTCTGCCAAGCTTTGGGCTATAGTAAAAGGGTACACTCTGTCCTGTTGGAAATGTCATTTGCAGACCTGGTCACGGTGCAGCGGAAGTCGTATGCTCGCTGCCGAGTGCGCTAGGGCTATTATTGCCGCTGATGATCTGAACAGGATGTGCTCCTGTCACCCGAGAATGCGGGCGCTGTCCCTAACAGCCCGCTCTCCCATTAAGCCAACGTCCTCCCTGCCCCTTGACATCTCTCTTCTCGAAATGATCAAACCAGGGCTGTCCACCCCTCCCCTTGTATAAATTTTTTTTTTAAAGCACTAATGAATGTCTTTGTGTTGATCCCTGTTGAATCTCGCTTTGTAGTTTAGAGCCCAGGAAGAGCTTTTGAAATCTTGATTCTTTGCACAGCGTCATACAAACAGCGTGCGGTCCGCCTGCACAGCCCCGGGTTCTGACCCCAGCTCTCCCCTGCACGAGCTGTGTGGCCTTGAACAAGTCGCCCAGGTGCTCAGAGCCCATGTCTCCTTCTCTGTGACACAGGAACGAGGGCTGGAGAGATTGCTCATGTTTATCTAGTACTTCCCACGTCCTGAGCACGGTCCTGAGCTCTCTGCCCAGGACCTCACATCATTCATACCAGCCCAGGAAAGAGAGACGGTCTCGTTTTAAATAGGAGGAAATGACGGGAAGTAGAAGTGACTGTTTCAAGGTCACACTGACCCTTTCCAGCTTCACCTCACCTGCCAGTGAGCACACCTGCTTCCCGTGGGGTCTTTGAAACCTTGGATGACCGTGACCAACCTGTCACAGCCCCAGATCCACCTGTTAGAGCCAACCGGTTCCTGTCTCCTAGATCCTCAAACATTAAAGAAGTAGATTGGGAGATTGATCTCTGAGTAATTAGTTAAAAACAGTGTTCGGAGCTCAGCGAGCTCTGATCTATAGCGAGAGATCCTCCACGTGGCGTGTGCACCTCACTTTCCACTTCTCTCCCGGGGAAAGGCGTGACTTGCACAGCAATGAAAGAGAAGGGGCAGACAATCTGCCCCAACCTTGAAAGTCCAGTTGAGCAGTACCCCCCCTAAACCACAGTACAGAAGCAACAAAGGAAAACTGCAGATATTTTGATACCAAAGCGGAACCAAAGTCCCAAATTAGCCTCTGTCCTTTCTCTAAGCGGAGGGTCTAAAAGGGACAGATGAGAAAATTCCAAACAAGGCTAGGAACTAGAGCATAGTATTAAAATCTGTCGTGAATTAGCACAAAGAGGACCAAATTGTACCTAAGTGTTCCTCTCTTTAAAAGCAGGCTCTGGCGCGGTCTGTTTCCAGGCTCAATACCGTTTCCAGCTCCCGAGGTTTGTTATGAGGAATCGAGGGGGAAAGCATCATGCTCCCATTTTAATCCTGCCCGAGGCTGGGCTCTTTGGCCCTGGAGGCCGCGACTCAGATTCACAGATCACCCCCTCTAGAGGCCCTTAATTGCAAACAAAGTGCCGAGGAGGAAGTAAACCGCTTCTCCAGGGCGATCCTTGTGAATCTAAAGAGAAAAGTGACCACAATGGGTCCTGCCTGGAAATAGAGGTTCTAATCTGCGCGCAGCAATTAGCTCACAACGCAGGGGAGCCAGTAATGGAGCACTGATGGGTGAGCAGGGCGAGTCCTAGAGGTCGGGAGGAACGGGCGGTGGCAGAGCCTGGGTCTCCAGGGGAGGACAGGAGAGCCACGGGGCACAGGGGCCCGAGGCCCGGGTTTGGGAGAAGAGCAGACATTGTGGTGGAGGGTCCTTGTTGGAATTCCCATGTCCCCGTGGACAAAGCTGCTGCTCTCTGGCCTTGCCTGCCTCCGCAGAGGACAAGGACAGCCCGAGGGGCTGCCTTGGCTCCTCCCCCCTCACCCTACAGCCACAGATGCACTTGGCCTTATTCAGTCCTATCTCAGACCCCCAGGGCGGCCACCTTGAGCAAACCTGTGACCATCTCCCATCTGAGTGACTGAAATAGCGGCCCACCTCATCACTGTTTCTTGGCTTTTCTCTCAGAGATCTGTTTTCCAAACAGCAGCCTGAGCAAGTCTTTAAAAACCTGAATTGAAGCATGTCACCCCCTTCATTTCACAGCCTTGCCACTGAGCATAGGGAACCCTCTAGACTCTTTGCCATGACAGATTGTGACAAGGCCCGCAGGATCTGGGCCCTGACACTCTCCAAACCCTCTGGCTGTCTTTCCCTTCCTCGAATAGCTCCTGCCTTTTTCTGCCTCAGGGCCTTTGCACATCCATCCCCCTTTCCCGGAACCCTCTGGATCTTTGTGCACCCACTTCTTCTCATTTTCAAATTCCCGTTCGAATATCAGATCACAAAGAAGCCTTCCTGACCACCCCACCTGCTCTCCACCCACCGCCATCACCCAGCCCCTCCAAGTACCCTGGGCCATGTGGCCATTCAGTTCCGTGATCTCATCCAGGAGCCTGCAAAGCCCCTTTGCTTAAAATCCCACCATGCTGGGCAGAGCCTGGGCCAGCTACTTTCATTTCCTCCTACCCCTTACCCTCTGCTACATTCAAGAGGACCTGGGGAAAGTGGCTGGGAGCGTGAGCCGGCTGGTCAGGTTCAGGTCCTCTGCATTGTGATCTTGTGCAAATCCTGATAGTCACGGGAGAAAGCAGGTATTGATTTGGCAGCCTTTCAAAAGGCTTACTCTGCGGGAGCCCAGGAGGCTCCCAAGTGAGAAGCCTACAGCGCCCCCTGGCTGCCGGCTGCGGCTCACTCCCTGCCTGCCAAGGCTAGGTAATGAGGTCTTGGCTCCTCAGGAGCTCTCCTGGGAGCTCAGGGGAGAATCAGTCATGCGCGTTCATATAATTTGACAAGATCATTGCTCCAGAGAGGATGAGACCTGCTTTTGAAAGGAGAGAGGAGCCCCAGGCCCTAACAGTACCATTCACAATTATGACCACAAGCTCCCCATCTTATTAAGTAAGGACAGGGGTGCCAGGCTTCGAGAAAACACTGGACATTCCCCCCGTCAACACACACAAAAAAATGTGTCAGCTCAGCTGTTTTTAATAACGGTGGCTATTTGTAGCACAAAGGGGGCTCTTGGTTGTGCCAAAAAATGCTTCTATGTAGCGAGTGCCGTTGGTCTATTGGAGTGTGATTTACTTACTATGGAGACTATGGGGAATTTCCGATTGAATATCCAGCATCCCTATCAACCGAAAGCCACTGGCCACGGAGGAGGAGCAGATTTGGAAAGCAAACGCAGTACGAGGGATTTGACGTCCCAAGGTTTCTGTCTCCGTCCCAGCGTTTGCAGAGATCAAGTGAAGGGCAGTGTCACCGGCACTGAAACTTTTCAAAGGACCAAAACAATGACGTTCTGAGAATTCTTCAAGTTCAGGCTTTCTGGACTTCAAATGCAAAGATCAGTGTGAAAGGGCGTGACCGGGCAGGCGTAAAAGTGCTTCTCTCTAGGTGTTCTTCTGAGACCTCGCCATTTTATGATCTCAGTGAATTTAGGAGTGAGGGGAACCCAAGGGTAAGGCCAGGTCTTTTTTTTTCCTGACAATATGAACACCCTGGTTGTAGAAGAGGATGGAGCTGGGAATTCCTAGGAGAGATCGGCGCTGAGCACAGGGTCTGTCCAGCGACGGGCTCACCCTGGAAGTCTGAGGTTCTGTCATTCATCAGATAACTTTTGGGGAACTTTGTATGTGCCATATGCTGTCCTAGGCACAGGGATACGGCTATGGATAAAACAGAAAGATGGCTTGCCATCAGAGAGAGGGGACCGATCACCAACCTCAGGAGGAAGTAAATGATTCTCTGGGTCAGAGGATGGGAAATGGAGAAAAGTAACTCAAAGGCAGGGGAGCAAATATGTGTGAGGATTAAGCCTGGGGTGCTCCAACGTTCAGCATTCAGCATTAAGGGGGAAACCCAAAGGAACCGTCAAAGCAGATTGGGACCGCGTGCAGTGGCTTATGCCTGAAATCCCAGCGGCTCAGGAGGCTGAGGCAGGAGGATCACGAGTCCAGCCTCAGCAACTTAGCGAGGCCCTAAGCAACTCAGGGAGACCCTGTCTCTAAACAAAATACCAAAAAAGAGCTGGGGATGTGGCTCAGTGGTTAAGTGCCCCTGGGTTCAATCTCTAGTATGAAAATTTTTTTTTAAAAAGAGCAAACTAGCAGGACCAGCCAGAGGTATGGACAGGACTGCTTCCTTAATCCAGATGAGTCCAAAAAAGCATTCGTTGGACTTGCAACCAGGGGCTCTTGGGAGAGCTGGATAAGAGCTATGGTGTACAATGATGGGTCCTTGTTGGCATGGTCCCCAAGAAAGACGGGGGAGGTGGAATTGGGGCCAAGAAGGACAGAGAGAAGCAAAGAAAGAGGGCAGAAGCTGGTGGCCCTGATCCTGTTTTCGCCCTTGACCCTCCCTACAGCCGCTCAACCATCTTTGTGCGCCTCCACACCAACGGGAACCAGGAGCTCCAGTATCAGCCTGGGGACCACCTGGGCGTCTTCCCTGGCAACCACGAGGACCTCGTGAATGCCCTCATCGAGCGGCTGGAGGACGCACCCCCTGTCAACCAGATGGTGAAAGTGGAGCTGCTGGAAGAACGGAACACAGCTTTGGGTAATGCTCCCAGGGACCCTTCCCCTTCCTGGGGAAGATCCAGGGGGGGCAGGCAGGGGGGCACGAGGAGACACGTTGCCCTTCCCACTCACTGATCCAGGTGGGAGGGAGGGAGGGTCTGTTCCGCCTCCAGCTTCTGAGACAGACGCCCCCTTTCTCGTGGTTGCCCCACGTTGGCCTGGCTGTCAGAGCAGATGCCCGTGGCTCATCAGTGGGAGAAGGGGTTCCTCCAAAATAGCTGTAGTACCCCGAGTGAAGAACAGCTAACGTCTAAGTCAGACTCCTCTCGGGATCCAAAGGTCCTACAGGAGGCTTAATGGCCAGTCAGTACCATGGCATCCTTAGATCATGTTCCAACCTGTTGGGGGTTTTCCAAAGGCAGAGAGGGTCTCAGTGATTCATCTCAATAGCACAGGTGGGCTGAAGAGTCCCTGGAGGTAGAAGAATCATACCTCAGTATCCAGGACCCACCCCCACCCATAGACACCCAGATCCATAGAAACACTTGGATGCGCAAGTCCAGTATGTAAAGTGGAGTAGTTTTGGCGCATATCCTCTTCCTGCGTACCTTAAATGCTCTCTAGATGGCTGGTGACATCTAATACAATGCAAATGCTCTGTGAATAGTTATTGTGCCATATGGTTTAGGGATGATGATAAGGGGGGAGGGTGGAGTCTGTCCACGTTCGGTACAGACAAAAAATTCCCAGCAAATATCTTCGATCCTCAGTAGAATCCACAGAATGCCGGGGCTGTGGATTTGGAGGGCTGACCGTGCAAGGTGGTACTCAGAACAAGACCCTGATGCTTGTGAGACTTCCTGACTTCACCCTTAAGAGCCGCGTGGCCTGGGACAAATCTCTGAACCTCCCTTTGCTTCTACCTTTCTCAACGGGGGATAATGATAGCACTCACCTCGTGGGGTTGTTATGAGGGTTAAATGAATTAATAGCATAAAGGGCTGAGAACAGCGCTTGGCAGGTAGAAAGTGCTGGGTGCGTGTTAGTCATGCATGTCACCTCCGGGGGGTGAGAACTGACATCACAAGAGCACAGGTGCAGCCAGAATCGACGCCTATCTCAGGCTCCGCCTGTTTGATATTCTTCTCCTCTGCTCATGTTTATTTTTTAATTTTTGGCCTCGTTTGCCTCATTGCGCACGTGAGGCACCCAGACGGTCTCCCGGGCCTGTGGAGGTGTGCAAGGTGGAGAGCCCATAGGTTGCCCACCGGGCCCCCTCCTCTGCCCCAGCCGCAGGCCTGGTCCCCTGACGTGGACCCCAGCCCTCCCCGGCCTCCTCACCCCTTGTGCCTCCCCCAGGCATCATCAGCAACTGGAAGGACGAGTCCCGCCTCCCGCCCTGCACCATCTTCCAGGCCTTCAAATACTACCTGGACATCACCACGCCGCCTACGCCCCTGCAGCTGCAGCAGTTTGCCTCCCTGGCCACCAGCGAGAAAGAGAAACAGCGCCTGCTGGTCCTCAGCAAGGTGGGTCCCTGGGCTCCGCACACCTCTAGGGGGCCCTTTTCCCCTCCCAGTATTAGGGAACTCTAAAGCTGTTGTTCCAACCATCTTCCAGCAGATGGCAGTCTTGAGCCATGGTTACCATTTTCTCATTTGCATATGGCCGCCATATTGGCTCATCTACTTTGGCTAGGCCTAACCCTCTCCCCTTGTCCTGAGGCCTGACAGAACAAGAGCAATCCCCTTGATGTTCAAAGTTCTCTGGCCACCGTGGAAATTGTGTGTCACCTTCTGCCAACTGCCTTTGTTATCTGGAGCTTCTGGGAGCACCATTTTAGCCCATGCTTGGAAGAAAAAGGAACAGAGGATCTCAGAGTGGCAGAGGAGCAGTAGGTAGAATGGCTAGACATAGAGGCCTCTGGTGACCAAGTTCATCACTCTTGCTTAGAAACACCGTGGACTCACCTACCCCGAGCCGTTGCACATCCTGCTCAGTAAGAATCCTGCCGAGGAGGACCACCCAGGCTCCTTGGGTTAGCGTTCTTCTGCTGTCTAGGAGACGGGTCCGAATGGCAGGCACAAGAAAAAGGCTAGTTAGCAAGTGCACATCATTCAGAAGAAGCAGATAAAGAGTTATAAGTGGCTACCTCTGGGGAGCTGGAAACGTACAGAAGCAGGGGAACAGGAGGCCATTATTTTTAATCAATGCTTGGTAGACTTATTTAACTTTTTAGACTTTGTCCATGTAAAACTTTTATTTAAATGTTGTAATTAATGAGGGGATATGAGAAGGGACCAGAGGCTGCGCCGTCTGCACAGGATTATTTAAAGTTAGGACTTAACGTACGTATAAGTCCATCTCTTCTGAACAGAACACCACTCTCCAAGGGCTGGAAGCAGTCTGTAGAAGCCAGACGTGGCCCCAGAACTGGTGATGAATGTCATTTGCAGGTATATGTCCATCTGGGGCTCTTGGTCAGTTACACTTCAGCAGCTGGATGTCATCGAGGCTGTAGGCCAGACATGCACATTCCCAAGGATGCCATGCTCTGTTGATAAGGCAAAGAGGGTCTTCAGGAGTACGTTACACAAAGCCCTTGTAATTGACCTTACCCCTGGTCTCAGAAACTGAGTCTCTTATATCAACAATAAGGAACCATCCAGGGCCGTTATCTGGGATGTAGGAGCCCCAGGGTTCCTGTGTTCCCTGGGAACCACCGGGCTTTGCTGTCAATATGCCCCCACATGGTCCTCCACACCCCAGTCTGCTTTTCCTGGGCTGTCTGTCACCATCTTGAAATTGGCCATCTCTCCAAGGATGCATTTCCAGGCTCAGCAACCAAACAAATCTCGAGCCTGCCTTCTGCACCTGCTGCAACCAGCTGGGACTCAGTATGCCTCGGCTCTCCTCAGGGTCAGGAGCACAGAATCTCAGGCCAGGCTGCCCAGAGCAGGGATTGGCAGACTTTTTCCTGTAAAAGTCCAGGTAATCAGTATTGTAGGCTCATGGCCCATTGGGTCTTTGTGACAACTGTTCATTCTGCCATCATCATACAGCTGCGTAGATGATGTGACCGTGTTCTCATCCAACCACTCACAGACACTGGCGTGAATTTTATTGTACCATATTCTTATGCCATAAGGTATTGTTATCCTTTTGATTTTTTTATTCCCCAACCATTTAAAAAAGTAAAAACAATTCTTTTTTTAAAAAATATTTATTTTTTAGCTTTAGGTGGACCCAATATCTTTGTTTTATTTTTATGTGGTGCTGAGGATTGAACCCAGTGCCTCACACATGCCAGGCGAGCATGTTACTACCTGAGCCATATCCCCAGCCCCCCCCCCAAACAACAATTCTTATCTCACAGGGGGCAAGTCAGGATTGGCGCACAGGATGAGGTTTGCCACCCACCCCCGCCACTTAAGATTTAAATTCCAGCCATCATCGCTGAGTAGCCACAGGACCTCTGTCATGTTTAATGTCCTCATCTGTAAAATGGGGATGATTGAAATGCCTGCTATGGTCTGAAATTGTCCATCCCCCCCCTAAAATCATGTGTCAAAATTCATATACCCAGGGTGATGGCATTAAGAAATGGGACCTCAGGGAAGTGACCATGTCGAGAGGACTCTCCCCGGTGTATAGGATTAGTATCTTTATAAAAGAGCCCCGAGGGAGCTAGTTCTCCCCTCCTGCCACGTGAGGACACATAGCACGGGGGCGTAGATAAAGAACAGCTTCCACCAGATTCTGCTGGCCCCTTGACCTTGAACTTCCCAGCCTCCAGGACTGTGAGCACTGCATTTCTGTGGTCTGGATTCACCATCCTGAGGTATTTTGGTGCAGCAGCCCACAGGGACAAAGATGGTGTCTATTTGATAAGGTCCTCGGGCGGTCAGATCCTGGAGTGGCAGGATCCCTGTGCACGTGCTCCTCCTCCTTTATTTCCCTGGTCTCAACCTCTCTCGGCCCTCTCCTTGGCGCAGGGCTTGCAGGAGTACGAGGAGTGGAAATGGGGCAAGAACCCCACCGTGGTGGAGGTGCTGGAGGAGTTCCCGTCCATCCAGATGCCGGCCACCCTGCTCCTCACCCAGCTGTCCCTGCTGCAGCCCCGCTACTATTCCATCAGCTCCTCCCCGGACATGTACCCCGACGAGGTGCACCTCACCGTGGCCATCGTCTCCTACCACACCCGAGGTGGGCAGGGGAGCTGGCAGAGCCCGCCCCCCCCTTCATTCCCCCCAAGACCTCCACAGGTGGTCTCTTCCTGAGCCACTAATCACAGGCCAACCCAAATCCCCGCAGGGCAAGCAAACTGTCCCCAGCAGAGTTAGGACAGAGGCCAGACGGGCATGTGGGAGGCTGCATCTCCTGGCACCCCAAGACGGCAACGAGAACAGGCCACCCCACCATTCCCTGGGGGGTCTCTGCTGTATCAGGTGCCCAGCTGATTCAGACGACCCCACCTCTGTTCCTATATTGTCCCTCCATGATCTGAAGATCTCTGTAACCTGGACCCCAGGGAGCCACCCAGACCACCCCGAGGGGGGTCCTTCCAGTGGATGGGAATGGAATGTGACTCACCCATACCCAGCAGAACCCGGGGCAGGCGTGCAGCTATGAGCTCACTTCGGCTCTACTGTCTCCTCTTCCCCTTTAGAGGAGGGGATCCCGAGTAGGAATTCCAAAGCAGAAATATGGGGTCAGCCTGTGAGCGTTCTGGCATTGGAGGGAGGAGAGGCCATGCTGCTGGGGGGCAGAGGGGTAGATGCACCAGAGCATCCTGCTTCCCCCACTAGATGGAGAAGGACCAATTCACCATGGTGTGTGCTCCTCCTGGCTCAACCGGATACAGGCTGGCGAAGTGGTACCCTGTTTCGTGCGGGGGTAAGTAGCCAAGGACAAAAGAGGAACAGTCATCCCAAATCTTCATGTTGATATTACAAGTTGGAGTCGGGGGAGCAGCCTGAGGGCTGGGACGGACGGGATCAGCACCAGTTTCCCTCCCGCATCGCCCTAAGTTGTTTGGGTTACAAGATCTTGGGGCCGAGCAACACATCAAGCTAAGTGTGCCCTCTAAGCAAGGTCAAGTCAACGCTGTAGATATTTATCAAGTGTGCATTCTGCTCTGCATGCTGGGCAACCAGGCACAGACAGTCTCAGATGGGTGAAAAGTCTATCCAAATTCTTCTGGTCACCTTCAAACGGTTCCCAGTTTCTTAGAGATGGAGAAGACCCAGCCATCCCATCCATTAGGGCGTTTCCTCCCCAACTCAGTTTTAGAGCTTCGACCTGTGAGGCACAGCGGTTCATCCCTCAGCAACTTCTCTCCCTGAATGGTGGCCTCAGCCAACCCTTCTTCTCAGCTGTTGGGGGTGGGATGTTCCCACTTGGTCCACATACCATTTTCCAAACCCCCTGGAGCATCTCAAAAATAGAGTCCTGAGCCCCACTTTGCTGCATCCCCAGAAATCTTCAGGTTTAACATTTCCAGGTGGTTCTTTAAGCTCTGATGTCCAGGGATCTCTGATTTAAGATCTCATGGGTGGATGTACCAAGGGTTCCCAGCCCAGTTCCCTGGTCCCAGGTAAAGAGCACTAAGTGGCTCTACGTGCCTGTGGGACACGGACGCCTGGTCTACCTCAGGCTCTGCTGTCCTGGACGGGATCTGACCTCAGCAGAGCTTCTGACTTTCTCTTCTTGTCCTAGTGCGCCCAGCTTCCACCTGCCCCGAAACCCCCAGGTCCCCTGCATCCTGGTTGGCCCAGGAACTGGCATCGCCCCTTTCCGAAGCTTCTGGCAGCAACGGCAATTTGACATTCAACACAAAGGTGGGGTACAGCCCGGCAGCCACTTCCTTTCCACCCTGAGTCTCAGCAGCCCCAGGGAATGGCGGGCAGCTTCTCCGATGCCTGGATGCCTGGAAGGGGTGGGGGGAAGGCAGCCAAACAAATCTCCCACCCGACATGGCCTCACGGCTTGAAATTCCATGCCCAGGGACAGCACTGTGATTATTTAAGGTACAGCCCCTCATAAAAATTCAAGCAGGGTCAGCCTGCGCCCTTATCAAATGGCTGTGTTGATGTGATTCTCCTGTGGACTGTTATTCAAGAGCAGACTCTGCTAGGTGAGAGCTGTAACAGTTCCATTTTTGGGAGAAGGAGACACCCCACAAGCGTGGCCCTGATCAAACAAGGAGTCCTTGAGCACCTAATAAGTGCTCAACCTGAAGGAAGGTGTTGGGTGGGTAGCAACCAGCAAAACAGAAAAGCAACTCAAAAATCAAGACCTGCCCAAGAAAACATTGTTCTGCAGAAAAGCTAACATTTATAAAGTATTCATTAAGTGTGCCCAGTTTTCATATTGCACACTTATTTCTCATGGTAATTCCATGATGTAGTTGTTGCTATTACGGCCGCCCCACCCTCCGCCCATTCCATGAGTTCTGAATCTACAGGTTCACCAACTACAGGTCTGAAATACCCAAAGAAACGTATTACATCTGAACTGAGCATGTGCAGACTGTTTTTCTAGTAATGATTCCGTAAAAGATACTGTAACCTCTATTTCCCTAACGTTTACACTGTTGCGGTAGCACAGGTCATCCAGAGGATCTGCAAAGTTTCTATGCAAAAACTGCACCATTTATTTAAGGAAGTAGAGCATGCTCTCAGGTTTTGGGATCTGAACAAGGTCCTGGGGTCCTTCTCCTGTCAATACGGGGGGACCTCTGGTTTCATTGTGCACAGGGAAAAACTGAGGCTTAGAGGTGCAGTTGGTTGTGCTTTGTCACACAGAGCAGGGATTTGGACCAGGTGTTGGAGCTCAAGTCTGGGCTCTTAGCGCTGCCTGATGGTAGAGGCTGCTAAGTCGTCTAGGAGCCAGGGAAGGGAGATCCGAACACACCTCACCGCCTGCCCTGTTGTCTGTGAGCTTCTGCCTGCTCAGCCACCCCCCCCCCAATCAGGTGTCAGAGCTGTCTGTGACATGAGATCTTCCCGGTCCCCAGGAATGAGTCCCTGCCCCATGGTCCTGGTCTTCGGGTGCCGGCAATCCAAGATAGACCACATCTACAGGGAGGAGACCCTACAGGCCAAGAACAAAGGGGTCTTCCGAGAGTTGTACACGGCCTACTCCCGGGAGCCAGACAAACCAAAGGTAAGCCCGGCCCCGCCCACTAACGCACTCCTACACGAACATACCCTCTCAAGTCCTGTCTTAGAGACCCCCCTTGCCCTGTCTGAATCCCCCGCTGTGGATTGGCTCCGCACTTGAGAAACCCAGGAGAGGGTATCTGTTTAAAATATTTAGCAGCCCATATTATAGCACTTTACAGACATGAAATGCTCAAAGCAGGAGATGCACAGACCAAAAGCAGATTTGAGAATGTGCAGGACCAGGAAAAAGGGGTCACAGGGAGCGGAGAGCCTGGTTTCCATTGGAGTGACAGAAAACTCTGCAACTGGATAGTGGCGATGGCCGCACGACACAGTGAATGTCATTTAATGCCATCGAATCACGCACTTGAGCATGGTAGATTGTATATTCTGTATATTTTACCACCATTTTTTAAAAGTTAATTTTAAATAAATAAACAAATAAACTATTTCAAAAGTATAAGTTAACCACCCGTCAGAGGTCGTAGTACCAATCGGAATGGACTGGCCCAGGCTTCTGCTGGGTCTTAGAGATGTCCCCAGGGGTCCCAGGGAAGGGGCTGGAGCCTCTGTGGCTGGCGGGCATGCAGAGCAGTTCCTGGGGAAGTCTGTCAATCTTAATGGCACCCGGGAGGTACCAACGGAATGTGAGTGTCACCTGGCGTGGAGTTTCCAGGACAAGTTAAAGACAAACTCACGAAGGCCATGTGAGACGTCCCTGTGCCCCTCTCCCCCCTCCCAGCCCACCTCTTAGTCCAGCCGTTCTGCTTTAGCCAGTTCTGCAGAGGTGCAGGCTGGGCGCCCCCATCTTGCCTCAGCCATGCCGTCTGTCCTGAGGATTCTCTGGCACCTCGACCTGGGGTACCTGCCGCACCGCGGTGGGTACAGATGTTAACACCTGTGTGTGAGCAGTGGCCACGGGAAGAGGAGCAGGTGGATAATGCCTCCCTTCCTGGGAATGACTCTGGGACTCTCTCTCTGGCTCCCTGGAGGGTCCTCAGCAGACTTGAGCTCCGGTTGCCCAACGTGGGGAGTCGCTCCTTCACACCCCAGGGACCCCCTTTCCACCTTACCCATTTTGTTCTTCCCAGCTCCTGACCCCTTTCCCCTGGGAACACCCCGCAAGCCCCTGAGCCATACCCTGCGCCTCCCAGAGCCCCACCCCTCCTCACAGACCCTCCCCTCCCTGCAGAAGTACGTGCAGGATGTCCTGCAAGATCAGCTGGCCGAGACTGTGTACCGAGCCCTGAAGGAGCAAGGGGGCCACATTTACGTGTGTGGAGATGTCACCATGGCTGCCGATGTCCTCAAAGCCGTCCAGCGCATCATGGCCCAGCAGGGGAAGCTCTCGGAGGAGGATGCCGGAGTATTCATCAGCAGGCTGAGGGTGAGTGAGTGACAGGCTGGCATCTGGGTCCCTTGTCTCGCATCCTTCCTGTCTCTTCTTCCCCGCCCCACCTGTCGATAATTTGGGGAGCTGTAATGACATGTCACTTTTGCACTTATGATTGAGAATAGAGGTTATAAGGAGTCAGGGGAGGAATCCCAAATCCTGATTGAGAAAGGAGGTAGGATGGCTGGGCATGCAGGTGCATATAGTAAATATGGTTGAGAACTGTCAAGTGTGGAAATAGCGAGTGGACCTCTAGTTAGTTATATACAAATGAACTCAACCCAATTTTCTCTGCCCCCAGAACCAAGCTGCAAAACTGCCCTCTGCAGTTGTACAGGTAGAGCACTGAACAAAAAGATCTGTCCAAGGGAGAGACAGAGGTCTGAAAGCCACCCCATGCTTAGCTCTCTAAACCATGCACGTTGGCATGGAGCTGCATCTACCCTGAAGGAAGGATCTTTTCCTGACACACCCAAAGGTTGGGCGGAGACTGGTGATGGCTCAATCAGCAAAGTCCTAACCATGTGACCAACCTCCCCAAATCCAACACAGTCCTAGACCCCTACAGATCTCTAGGTGTGATCCCTCCTTTCCCTTGCTTTCCTAAATGAGCAGTGATCGACATGTTTATGGAAGAGGCCCTTACTCTAAATCTGATGCTAAACCCCAGGGAGATTTTAAAAAAGAGTTTCTGATGGCGTGTGTCTGAGCAGAGCTGCGGAGCTGCCCTATCCCCGTCTCTCTGCCCTGATCCTCCCAGTCCCTGTCCTGGGTTCCCCAGGACTCCATAGGATACAGTTGAAAACCCTTCCCAACTAAACACAGACCCGCTCTACAGGTGGGTCCAGGGAGACTGGACCAGCACAGGGGCCTGGCGGGCTGAACCGCCCCCAGCCGCTGCCCCTCCTCAGCATCCAGTTGGTTTTGCCTCCCACCCCTGACTGCCCACCCTGCCAGAGGCACTCCCATGGCTTCCAAAATCCTTGCCTCCCAAGGGGTCCCCACTCTGGGCAGCTGTGGGGGTGTACCCTGGTGGCTTCCCAGCCACTTTTATTCCCCTCAACCCGCTGATCTCCCTGCCCTGGGACATTTCCCACGGACCCCTGCCTTGCCCAGGTCTGAATTTGCAGGAACAGGTTAGAGGGAGGAGAGGGGAGAACGGTGAGCTTCCCACTTGGCTTGGTCACTCTGGGTTCCACGTCTGCCCAGCCGTGTGGCCCCATTTCTGCATGGCAACACCAGAGTTCCACCGGACTAGAGTGGCCTCCTGCCCTCAAGGGTAGAGTCTCGCTGACACAGAGCCTTGGAGATCAGAGGTTCCCTGGGGACACGTGGCTCAGCCTGGTGTCTCTAGGAACCGTCTCCTTTGGGTACCTTCCACTCGGGGGTATCCGTCCTGTCTACACCTTTATCTGGCATCTGAGGGCCGTTCCCTGGCGGTTTCTGTCCCCTAGGATGACAACCGGTACCACGAGGATATCTTCGGAGTCACCCTGAGAACGTACGAAGTGACCAACCGCCTTAGATCTGAGTCCATTGCCTTCATTGAAGAGAGCAAAAAAGAGACAGATGAGTACGTCGGCCCCACCCTGGAGGGGTAGGCAGCGTCCTCTCTTCTGTCCCCGTGGACGGCTGACTTACCCACCATGGGGTCCCTGGGCCAGCAGCACACTGCCACCCTCTGGGGACCTGTTAGAAATGCAATTCCCGCGCTGCCCCAGACCTGCTGTATGTGCAGTTAGGGACCTGGGGCACCACCGCGATCAGTCCAGGGAGGTCTGAAGACCCTGCTTAGCACACGGCATCTGTCTGGGGTGCCCCCTACGGCTGTGGTGGCTCTCACTCTGCACCAGGTTGACGGTGGCTTTCTCCTCAGTGTAAATATCAACTGCTAGAATGTTGACAGTTTGACTCACCCCCTAGAAATGGCTGGAACAGTGCCGTCTCAGCATGTAACCTTACCTTAACTCCAGGACATAACAGCCTCGTGGCAATCTCTCTGCCCCATGCCCTCCCCATACCCTGGCCATGTGCCCTGACACAGGCAGGAATCCAGCCATCCCAGAGCACAAGAGCACACTCACACTCGGTTCTTACACTTAGCAATTTTACTGTTTGCTCTTCGAAGTGAGGCACCTGTCTCCAGACATACTTTGTGCCCACTCAGCTTACATGACCGCCTTTAAGATCACTCCCTCCTCACAGCTAGCTGGGTGCCGTGGCATAGCCTGTCATCCCAAGGGCTCAGGAGGCTGAGGCAGGAGGATCTCGAGTTCAAAGCCAGCCTCCGCCACTTAGCAAGGCGCTCAGCAACTGAGACCCTGTCTCTAAATAAAAAATTTTAAAAAGGGCTGGAGATGTGGCTCCGTGGTCGAGTGCCCTGAGTTCAATCCCTGGTACAAAAAAAAAAAAAAAAAATGTAAAGAAGACCAGGTTAAAAAAAAATCCCTCCGGGTTCCATCCCCAGTACCAAAATAAAATAAATTAAAAGAAAAATTTATAAAATCGCTTAGTGGTAGAGCGCTTGCCTGGCATGTGTGAGGTCCTGGGTTCGACCCCTAGTACAGCAAAAAAATAAATGAATGAATGATTGTAAAAGATCACACCTTCCTTGATTGTCAGAAGCCCCTGGGTGGCCCTCCCCCAGCTCCTGTGACACTAATGCCCGCCCTCCTGTCCTCCCACAGGGTCTTCAGCTCCTAAGTGGATTCTCCAGCCTAGAGGGACAGCAGGCGGCCCCCCCAAGTGCTGCACGGGGGCGGCTGCGGGCTTCCGACGGGCGCACACACGGCTGCACCTTTCCTCCAGGACCCCCGGGTCCCCGCTCTGCCTCTCGTCCTGTTGCTGTGTCCTGGTGTCCTCCTCTGGGTTCCTGCCCCCCCCAGTGGCTTCCTCGGCCCCCCTGGGTCTGCTCCTTGAGTTTTCCTGCCGCGACGCGACGCCTTCGTACCCTGCGGTGGCTCTCCCGAAACCACGCCTCACTGCTGTCCTGCCGACGACGAGGGCAAATCGCGGGTGCATGAAACCACCGGATCGTGGCCACTGCTCCTCTCGGGTCTGTCTTCTGCTGTCCCCTGGAAAAGGCTGCAGGTTCTGGACAGAAGCCTTCTGAGCTGGTGCCTCTGGAGTCCCCCCTCCTTTCTCACGATCCCTGTTTTGGTCGTGTGTGTGACGTGCGCGGGTCGGGCCCGGGTCTCCGTCTGTCCTCTTGCCCGTGCAAGCCTGTCCATCTTAGACCTGCGTCCACGGCCTTCGTGAAAGACCCTTGGTGCCAAGAAACGTGCCCCTGGCCCACGTTGAATCCTCGTGTGTCTGTAATTGAGGGTCTGCGCTGACGTCCCTTAAAACACTCTGAGGCTCCCCAAAGAAGGGTTAGGGAGTGAGGAGGGGGCTGTGGTGGTGGAGGGGACAATCTCCCCGTGAAATGGCGGGTCGTGGAATTGGATGCATCTGGATTCTGAGGCCAGTCGGCGGAGTCCTTACCATACCACCAATGGCTTGGGCAGACCCCCGCCCCCCCGCCGCCCAAGCCCACCTACCCCAGCCAGCATTGCCCCGGCCACGGTCATCGAGCCCTTCCCAGGGATCCCATCCGTAAGGCCCAGAGCCCTGCGGTCCACGGGAACCTGCTGGACATACTGTCTTCCCACTTGGCTAATATGGATGAGTCGCTTGTCCTAAGTTTCCCCGAATCAAATTGCTACCGACCTGAAAGGGACGAATGGGCTGAGCCTCATGTTTCAGAGCATGGGCATTCTGTCAAAGAAGAATACAGTGGTCATTATTTTCTTTTTCCTCCAAATGGGGCTTGCGGCTTTACCTTAGGATTAAAATACGTGGCGAGGTCAGTTAAAAGGGATCCGAGTGGACGGAGGCCCCCTGTGGATTTTTCTCTAGGAACCCTGAGGCTTTCTGCTTTCTAAAATTGGCCTCCGGATTATTGAACCTGCCGAAATAATTTTGGCAAATAAATAATACCTTCCACTCGGATCCAAAAAAATAAAAATAAAAAAACTGGGTAGCCAAGTCTCCGGCAGGGTTCAGGGCAGGAGGCCTGCAGAGTTTGCCCCCTCGGGGTGAATGCGGAGGGAGGTCCCTTCCACACTCAAGTGCTAAAATCAATGTCAGGCAGCATCCAAATCCCATGACCCCCCCCCCCACCCTCCAGGGCCCAGCGGTGGGTCCATTCTAGCCTTCTGCCATGTTGGTTTTGTTTTGTCCCACAGAAGAACTCTGTCCCCTTGAGGTCCTATGCAGGACACTGCCTTCCTGATGCTCAGTGTAGAGAGCGGACAGAGAAAGTACCGTGGCCCCATGGGGAAGGGCTTCACAGGTGGGGTATCAAGACCCCAAGGGCTCCAACTCCGAGATCTTGAAAGGACAAGCCACAGCTCATCTTTGCCCACCCTCCCCGGCAGCCCCGATGGGTGTCCCTGGCATCTGGAGTTTGTCCCAGTTCTAATCTCTCCCGCCTCCAGTTAATCCCAGGTTTTCTGGTTCAGGCTTCCACGGATGCAGAGACTCAGCCCCTGGTGTCCCGTAGCAACCCTTTCCCACCTGGAGGGAAGCCAGCTCCAACTTCCTTCAGTCCTGCCAGCTTGATGCTGGGCTCCTAGTAGCTTTTCTCCCGGGCACTTTTTAAATGGTTTTTCCAACCCTTTGAACCCTTGGGGACACTTTCTAAGATGTCTCTAGTTCCCCAGGACAGAATGATTAGGTCAACCTCCATCAAAGAGGAATAAATCACCACTTCCCTCTCCAAACCAAGTTTCCACTGCTGAATGAGGAGCACTTAGTATGTGCTGGGCACCTGCCGCCTGTACACCTCTCCCCTTCTAGAAGCCGGGGACAGATGGAAACATCTTTTCGTTTTGTCAGAGAGTCCAGAGAAATAATTATATAACCAGCATTCATCCTTCTGCCCAAGCAGGACCTCTTTTTTTTTTAACCTCAGACACAAACAGCTTCATAACTCCCTGTTAGAAGACAGGAGACCAAGCTGATGTGTTTTTCTCCTGGGCGGAGATTTCCCACCCCAGAGAGCCCCACCCTACTGCTTAGCCAGAGAAGAGGCAGCCACCACTGTGGGTTGAGCTCTGATCCAGGGTGGGCGGATGCTGCCCCCTGCTGGCGGCATCTAGTTTGGTCCCCAGAACCAACTACAGGAGTAAGATACAGGTTAGCAATGGGTAAACCAAAGGATTACCCAGGTAGCGGTCCCTTTATTTGCCGCTCCCTGCTAAACTGGTAGCTCTGACCATAACCCACCTCATAAAAGTGGGTTTGTCCAGGAAGCTCATGAGATAGTCCTGAAACAGGGACACAGGCACATCATACCATACTGTCCCCACTGTGACCACAGCTCCACACCTCGTGTGGGGAAGAACACCGTTAAGCCCACTGAGAGGAGAGAGGCCCTTCCTTGGTGTCCTGGATGTGTGACAGCCAGGCATTCTGTTTTGTTTTGTTTTGGTTTGGGTTTTTGGGGGGTTTTTTGTTATTTTTTAAGGGGAAACACTGAAGATCCACCAAAATGGAGTTTTAGAAGCAGAACTGGGTCCATGATGCCCCTTTTTAAGTAGGTGGCCATGGTGACTTGACCTTTCCATGTCTGTAGATCCTCCTGTCCAACAAGGGGATCCTGAGACAATGCCCAGTAACGGCATCTGGCCCAAATGCCCACGAATTTTGATTTCTCACTTATTGGTACCACGCCTGGCCTCCCCAGGGTGTGGAAGGTGTCTACAGAGACTAGCAAAGTGTGGCTGCTGCCCTGCAGAAGGCTAGAATCCGGTGGGCAGGGAGCTGCCCCCAGGATGGATGTGGGTGTCTGGGGTGTGGGGGGTGCGTAGGATTTCACCATGGACAATGGAAGACAAGAGTGGCCGCGGGGGAGGAGGAATCCAAGGCAGGCGTAGGCAGGGAGTGTGGGGTGCATCGGGGCTGGTTTGGAGGCAGAGCCAGGTAGAACTGCTGAGGGGGATCCCTGGGAATGTGGCCAGGACCAGACGGTGGGGCGAGGTGAGCGGTATAGCAGGGCTTAGACGGTGCCTAATAGGTGACAGGGAGGTCCTTACGAGTGTCTTTCCCAAAGGGAAATGAAGGTGATTGGAATTATGTTGCCAGAGAAGGTTCTGACCACAGGCTAGAGTGTGCATGGCTGAATTGCGGACGGACGGTTGCTGTCATCTAGGCGTGAGCCAGACAAGAGGCAGTAGTAATGATACACAGAGTCCAGGGGCTGAACCAGCAGGACCGGATGCCCTTTGGACAGTGAGGATTAAAAAAAAAATTGGAGCTGTGAAAAGGTCGGGCTCCCAGGGAAGGTGAGTCTGCAGCCTTGACCCGATGGCCAGCTCTCTGCAGGTCCAGAGTGAGCCCTTCCAAGGTCCAACGGGGTCCAGATGCCCACAAAGAAAACAGACTCTTAACTGGAGATGCTGGCCTAGGAACGGAGGCTCCTCCTGCCAATCGCTCTGAGCAGCCACCTGCTTTGGGCTTCCAAGGAGGTCAGGTTTTGCCCTAAGCCCACAACAAGGCAGTGCTGTTCTGACCCATATTGGGGGGGCAAATGGTTCCTGCCGGGGCGGGCAAGCTAGCTGCCTGCAACACCCCCACACACCCGCCCCGCCCGCAGAGCAGCCGTGGGGCACAGTGGGCTCCGGGGTTGAGATTCAGTCCAGCCGTGGTTCCTGGAGTGGTTCCACCTCACTGCCCCTGGTGGGTCTCCAGCAAGAAGTCTTGCCCCCAAGCCTCTCGCCAAAACATCGAGCCGCCCAGGACGGCCGGCAGGGGTCTTCCCCACATCTCCAGCATCGAATGTCCCCTTGGGCTCCAAAATTCAAGGCCAGGAGCCGGGATGGGAGGTCTAGAGGGGCTGAGAGCTGGCCGCCTCCCAAGGACTCGACATCAACGGTCCCCGTGGTGTGGATCTGGGCTTTCAGGAGCTGACGCTGGCCTGGTCCCCTCTCCTCCTCTCACTGGTCCCTCTTCAGCCCACTCCCAGTCCCCACCTATGGACAGAGGACCCAAGCAGTCATCATATTCCCCCAGACCCTCTGCGACTCCAACATGAGGATCCGGTGGCCTTCAGTGTCGGTTCCCCGTTACAGGTTGAGCGTCCCGAATCTCCAATCCAGAATGCCCCCAAATCCAAAACTTTGGGCACCCACACCACAGTGCAAATGGAAAATTCAATTTATGCACAAAACTATTAAAAATATTGTATAAAGCCACCCTCAGGCCATGCATATGAGGCGTACATGAAATCTAAATGAGTTTCCTATTTACACTTGGTCCCACCCCCCAAGATATCTCATTATGTATATGCAAATATTTCCAATTTTTTTTTTAATCCAGAATCCAAAACACCCCTGGTCCCAAGGACTTCGCCTAAGGGGCATTCAACCTGTAATACTGGCAAGGGAGTTGGTCCCAGTTTACATGCCTTAGCGTATTTATGAGTTCGTTTTGTCCCTTGAAATATCTAAATGGTTCTGGTCAAGCAGGCACATCTAATTCAGTGATGAGCATGGTGGCCTTGGCAGACAGGGGACAATGCCTTCGCATGCTGCTTCCTGAAGTCTTTTCAACTCCATACATGCAGTGCCCAGATTTGGCTTCGAACCTCCCGGAGACTCTAGTCCTGAGCCCCTCAACCTCAGCATTATTGGTGTTTGGGGCTTGGCCATTCTTTATCACCGTGGCATCCCGGGCATCATAGGATGTTGAGTAGCATTGGTGACACGCACCCAAAAGTTGCTAATATCCATCTCCTGCCAATCGTGAGAACCAAATGGGTCATTGCACAGTGTTCATTGTCCCCTGTGCAGGCAGCGTCTTGCACCCCTTGGGCTGAGAACCACGGCTCTTGGACATCGGGGACAACAGGATGCCTACCAGCCACCCCAGGCCTTCCCATTATAGACCTCTTGGAGAAGGTCATCATCCACTGCCAAACCGAGATTGAAGGACTTACACAGCTTCACGAGACCCCCGCTGCACCAGAAAGATGGGGGGCTCTGTTTTGCTAAGATGCTCTGCCCTGGGTGTCCGTTCTAACCAAGCCCCTGGTAGCCTGGTGCAGTCTTGCGCTGGCTCTGAGGTCCCCTTGTGCTCCCCATCATTTTTGTCACTGTGTTGTGGTTGTGACTGTAATTACCCACTCCAGGCTCACGGGTGGTTTTCTAGAAGGACCAGAGAGCTGGACGGGTCATCGTGCACGGCTGTACCCGAAGGTGTCCACTCTGGGCCTGGGGAGGCTGGGGAGGTGGCCGGAGCTGGGGTCCCCTCTCACACACACACACACACACACACGCTGTCAGGAACTCAGATGCCCCTACCTCTGAGCTCTCAATGCTGCTAACCTGCCCCGTGTCCTGTGTGCTCGCCCCAGCACTTTCCTCAAGGACCGACGCCCACCCCGTGCCCTTTGCGAGTTCGGCGCATGCTCTTCTTCTGTATAGTTCTCATCTTCCAATTTTATGGGATGTAACAGAAGTCTACATCTGCCTGTTTGCATTATGGTTAAAAATATTAAAAAAGTGGACTCGACTCGGCCGGCTCTCGTCTTCTCTGTGGCTCGTGCTGGGAACGTCTCACGCCTCTGCCCGCTGGGAGGGCGCCCTCACAGGCTGGGTGCCCCCGGGTAGCGGGCTCTGAGGCAGGGCTGGCAGGAGGCTGGTAAAGGGGGGCTACCGGACTAGGGGAGGGAAGGGGTGGGAGTCCAGCCGGTCAGAGGGGAAACCTCAACAGAAGCCTCTGCCAATCAGGCAGGGGGGATCTAAAGATGGCATCTAGAGGGTGTCCCGGTTTGGGACTAAAGAGCCACGGTTTTACACCCTCCATCCCTGCTATAGAGGGGTAGACCAGAGGCAGCCGGGGAGGGAGGCTTTACGGTGCCCTTTGGAACATGGCCATTTGGACCCTGTGGGCATTTTGACAGCTACCCCCATTTCCCAATTATCAAAACCACTTTAGACATTCGGCTTTTTAAATTACAAGATAACTTCCCCCAGCCGGGTGCGGTGGTACACACCTGTAATCCCAGAGACTCGGGAGGCTGAGGCTGGAGGATCCTGAGGTCGAGGCCAGCCTCGGCAAAAGCGAAGCCCTAAGCAACTCGGTGAGACCCTGTCTCTAAATAAAATACAAAACAGGACTGGGGATGTGGCTCAGTGATCGAGTATCCCTGAGTTCAATCCCCAGTAACCCCACGCACACACCCAGACACCCCCAATTAGACACCCATCCCTGAGCCTCATGTCCAAGGTCCTGTTAAAGATGAAGATCAGAGACAGAGCAGAGTCAGGGAACTCTTTCCAGTGCCCTAATCCTTGCTGTATTAGCTCATTTGCCAGTTATAGTGGTGTAATCACCCCAGCTACTTAGGAGGCTGAGGCAAAAGGATTGTAAGTTAGAGGTCAGCCTCAGCTATTTGCAAAACCCTGTCTCAAAGCAAAAGATAAAAAGGGCTGGGGGTGTAGCCAAGTGGTAGAACACTACCACTAACACAACAAAAAAAATATATACACACATATATTTTAGCTGATTAAAAGGATGGGGAACAGTTATAAAAAGCCAGTCTTCACACGAATGCTTTGGCCTAATATCATTCCCAGTCATGCTTAAGGATGAGGAAAAGGTCAGAGAAATTCATCAGCTTGTTGCTATTCCAGACATGACTGTGTTCTCCCCAGTAAAAGCCTGGGAGACTGAGACACAGGGGGATCACATAGCTTGTACCAGTTCAATATCTAATAAATGTCTGTTTCAGCCCAAGAAACTGCATTCTTGTGCGTCATCCACGCGGCTAAGACACCCAGACTGTCTTGATTCAAACCCCAGTTCCTGCACTTCTTAACTGTGCAGCTTTGGATTAAATTACCCAGTGTCTCTGTTCGTCCCTTCCTTCAGCATAAAGCAGGTGGTGGTTGTGGGGACTGCATCGGTTTGTGATAGGAATAAATGAGATAATACACCAATACACTGAGATGGAATGGAATGGAATGGAAAAATAAACAGGTCCAAACTCCTTCTAATTTCTTCAGCTTTTTTTTTTTTTTTTTTTTCTTCTAGAAGTTCAAGCAGCCAGCCCCGAGTTCCTCTGGACTTTTCAGACCACTTGCTGTCACAGGTCACCTCTGTAAAGAGGCAGTTCCTGCACCCTTCTCCCCCTCCTGACCTTGAGCCCTGGTGCAGGGGAAGACCTGGATGCCCGAGGGTTTAACCTGCTCCCCCCACGATTCCCACACACACTGGGATTTGGGCAGGTCAACCTCAGAGCCCAGATAACCGCCCCCCCCCACTAGATGGCTTCTGTTGCCTGGCAACCAGGTGAAAATTTCAAGTTCACACCAAAACAGAACCTTCCCAAGCACAGATCACAGGAGAAGGGGGTGGGGGACCAGGGTGGGGGGTGGGGACGGAGAATTAAAGGACTTTAAGCCGCTGCAGATTGATCAAGAATACGGGCTTTGCTGTCACTCACATAGTAAAAATGTATTTATTGTTTTCTTTTTTTCCATGGTACCCTTCACAATGTGGCCAAGAAAATGAAAACGGGGAATGTATTGTCCATTGGGTGGATCAATATAGTGTTGAACCCACATCAGCAAAAGGAAGCCTCTTTACAGAGGACCCTCGGGAGGAGAGAGTGGCTCCTCTTCCTCGTGCCATAGCGAGTAGCCGGGTAAAGCAAAGTGGGAGTAAGTCTTAAGCTTGAAGGAGGCCACATGCGCTTCCCTGTAGCATCAATTAAGCATTATGCCTTGTGCAATGGAATCTCTTTTGTTGAACAAGTTTTGAGAAAAGTCACCACTGGAAATGCAGTTTTCCACTGAAAGCTTTTGGCCACATCTATGTGGAGACACCTCTTTCTCTTTCCTCCAAGGTGAAGGAATTGCCTTCCTTGAAAAGCACAGAAGTTTCCTTGCCCTTTCCACCTTCCAGAAGCTTCTAGAAGCTTCCGCCATTGCTTCACTGACGACCCCGCCTCACTCGAATCTCTGCTTCTCATTGCCACATTTTCTCTCTCAGACTCCGACCTTCCTTCCCCCTTCTCCTGAGGATTCTTGTGATTTGACTGGGCTCAGCCAGATAATCTAGGATAATCTCTTTATCGCGAGTTTCCTAACTTAATCACGTCGGAAAAGCCTCTTTGTCCAGGTGAGGTAACGCATTCAACAGGTTCCAGGAATTAGAATATGGGGGTCCTGATGCAGCCTAACAGAGTCCACCCCGAAAAAACCCAAAAAGATTCCTGTCTGCCCCACATGCAAAATAAAGTCAGCTCAACTAACGCATTTTCAGAACCCATTCTTTCATTCACTCATGGGACTAAAAGGAGGGCCTACTATGTGCCTACTGCGGACCAAGAGAGTCAAACAGAAGGTCCACATCCTAGTGGGAGGAGAGATCTTGCTCCCTGAAGAAGAAAATAAAAAACTTGAAGGAAAAAAATAACAAAGAATATGTTCGAGGGTGGGAAGTAATGTGGCAGGAGGGAAAAGCAAAGTGACGGCGTTTAAATAGGTGACCAAGCTAACCAGGGAAGGTGTCTGCAGTGAGGTAACTCCAGGCCACTCTGGGAGCAAGAGGGCAGGGGCGGGGATTAGTGGATCCGGCAAAGATATCTGTAGATATCCCTGTGGATATCGCAGTATTTTCTTTTTCTTTTTTTTTTTAAAGTGAAGATTTATGAGTTATGTCTCTTTTTTTTTGAGAGAGAATTTTTTAATATTTATTTTTTAGTTCTCGGAGGACACAACATCTTTGTTTGTATGTGGTGCTGAGGATCGAACCCGGGCCGCGCGCATGCCAGGCGAGTGCGCTGCCGCTTGAGCCACATCCCCAGCCCATATCGCAGTATTTTCAAACGATACTGGAGCAGAATTGGCCAGGGCCCTGCTTTGGAGGAGGTTACTGGGTCTTGGGAAGAGGCACGGGTGCCATTCAGCTGATGAAGTGGACTTTGGGCCTCTGGGTTGGAAAGGCCCCGGCCAGCCCCCTGCTTTGCTCACTCCCCACCCTCCACCCCGTGAACCTAAGGGGCTGCTCCTGGGGTGTTCTTTTTTCTAAAACAGGGCTGGCTTCCAAACAGTGTAAGCTCCAGGCCCCGCGAAACCCAGGTCTGCGCGTCACCCTCAGCAGTGTGTGCATTCTGACAGTGTGGGGACACACACGGCAGGACAGACAGGGACTTGGTGAAGGAAGGAGGCAGAAGAAGCTGCCCAGTCTGTGACCTGTGGAGCAGGGCTGGAGGGGAAGGCAGGGGCCCCCGTCGTAGGGAGAAGAGACAAACCAGGGAAGAAAGGCTATGTCCCCAGCCGTCCCTTGGGAAGCCCAGGGAAACCTGAGTACACCCCTCAAGCTGCATTTGTTTTTGATTCTTTGCTTTAAATTGTGTTTACAAATCACTAAGTTCGAAGGTCACAGGGTTGAGCTGTGTGTCTCCTGCTAGCTCTGCTGTAGGTGACCTCTGTGACATCTCCTGGGTGTGGATGATAAGGGTTGCCTAAGTTGTTTTTCCAGGACTCCAAGGCCACTTTTGTCAAAACCGCTGACTTCACTTGGGTCTCTGCAGGTATCTGATGGGTGACCTTTGACCTCAGGAGGCCACACACTCTTCCCTCAGTTTTCTGAATGTGCCCCCTCCAAGAGCCACGGAGATCACTCATTGCTCAACTCCAGTCACCTTCCCTCAGGCCTTCAATCACCCCACTTTTTACCCCATAAACACCCCCAAAACCTATCCTGGGGAGGCAGATTTGAGACTTGGGCTCTCATCTCCATGCCTAGCCACCTTGAAAATAAACTTTGCCTCTTTTTCAAAACTCGTGGCTTCAGTGATTGCCCTATTGTGACATCAGCAACATGGGCCTGGATCGGTAACAATCAAGTCCCTTATATCAAATGGCGTAGCTCCATAAAATTCCTGTCCATCCTCCGTACACCTGAAGCCATCCTAGATCACCTCAAATACCTATGTCGTGTAAATGCTCTGCAGATAGTTGTTATTCTGTATGGTTTAGGAAATTCTGACAAGAAAAGGTCTTGGGGGAGTTTGGAACATTTCTGATCCCTGTTTGGTTGGTTGGTTGAATCTACAGATGTGGACCCTGTGGGTCCTGAAGGCCAGCTATATTTAGAGTGAGGTTTCCAGGCATATTGAAGCCATCTCTAACTCAATTATGGAGACTTCACAGGAGAGGGATATTGAAGCCCAAGAGCCAAAGACAACCAGAAGGACACTTTGAGTCCAACCAAATAAGTTTACTTCCTTGCTGAAGCGAAGGAGAGCATGCCCTAGAAGGAGGCTTTATTATTGAATAATCATTAAGCCAGACTGTGCCACATCTCACAGGTAACGTGTTAAAGAAATCATAAACTTGGAAAGTCATCCTACTTTNGGGGGGGGGGGGGGGGGGGCAGGTAGGATGGAGCCCAGAGCGTGTTTTTAAGCAAGGACTAGGCGAATGGGGACCAGGTCCTAGGATACATTCAGGGAGTAAGGACAGTTCGGCAGGAGAATTTTGTAGAGTAAAAATAAAAGAAACCTACTCTCTCCCACCTCCATGCTGGGGATAAAATCCAGGGCTCCCGAATGCTCAGCAAGTACTCTACCACTGATTTGGGGGCATTGGATACTGGGGATTGAACCGAGGGTGCTACATCCCCAGCCTTTTTTTTTTTTTTTTTTTTTTTTTTTTGGTTATTTTGAGACAGGATCTTGCTAAGTTGCTAAGGCTGGCTTTGAACTTTTGATCCTCCTGTCTCAGCCTTCAGAGTAGCTGGGATTACAGGCATGTGCCACCCTTGACTTCCTTTCTTCAATTCTTTGTTACTATATCTTCTGTCCCTTTGATATACGTAAATTTTGTGTGTGCATTTTTTTTACTGTATTACATAGGCAGAATTGAATTTTTTCTTTTTTTTTTTTTTTGGGTACCAGGTATTGAACTCAGGGGTGCTTAACCCCTGAGCCACATCCTCAGCCCTTTTTAATATTTTATTTAGAGACAGGGTCTCACTGAGTTGCTTAGCGCCTCGCTAAATTGCTGAGGCTGGCTTTGAACTTAGGATCCTCCTACCTCAGTCTCCTCCGGAGCTGCTGGGATTACAGGCGTGTACCATGGCGCCCAGCCATCTTGACCATTTTTAAATGTATAATTCCTGGCATGAAGAACATCACATAGCTTTGCATCTATCGCCACTATTCCCAGAACTTTTTCATCACCCTGAACAGAAATACTATGCCTGTTTAGAAATAATTTCCCTTCCCTTCCTTCTTCCCAGCCCCAAATGACCTCTAATCTACATTCTTTCTCTCTGAGTTTACCTATTCTCCGTATTCCATAGGTAAGTGGGATCATACCATATTGGTCCTTCTGTGTCTGGCTTTCTTACTCAGCAATAGGTCTTCAAGTTCATTCACGTTGTAGCGTTCACCCACTTTCTATGGCCAAACAGCATTCCCTTTCATGTCTACACTGCACTTTATCAATCTTTTCCAAGGCTAAACAAACTTCTTGCCAGTTTGACCCACGAATGTTTTTCAGCCAGGGCCTGCACTCCATCTCTTTGAAATGTAAATATCAAGGAAGACATTGTCCCTACCTCCCTGTCACTGTGGGGGTTTAGTTCAAGCTCTTTGTTCCAAACTGTAACTACCTGTGTCTAAAGATTTGAGAAGTTTTATTGTTCCTGGAGGCAGGGCAATTGGCCAGCACTGTGGGTACCGACATTAGCAGGCAAGTCTAAAATGAACTAAGAAAGTATCCTAAATGAGAAGGTCAAGTGCTCTTGCCCGAGGGCAGGTTAGCATGAAACCAGAGAGCTTAGATATACTGCAGTGTTTGGCTGCATATTTAAAAAAAAAAAAAAAAAGTAGGATGACTTTCCAAGTTTATGATTTCTTTAACACGTTACCTGTGAGATGTGGCACAGTCTGGCTTAATGATTATTCAATAATAAAGCCTCCTTCTAGGGCTGGGGATGTAGCTCAGCAGTAGAGCGCTGGCTTAGCAGGCGTGAGGCCCTGGGTTCCATCCCAGCATTGCAAAACATAGAACCTTTTATCCTGCAGCTGTGCAGGGGGTCTCTTGGGTTGACAAGAGACTGCTTGTTCCCACCAGTATCTTGGTCATTTTTGATCAGGACACAACCAAATGCAGTCAATAAGGAAGCAGCTGCAGTTCATAAGCTTCCCCTGAGCAGATCATCTCACCAGCCCTGGGGTCTGCCTCCCGGACTGATAGGAACCTGTTTATCTGAGCACAGTCAAGATTGTTTTGCAACTTCTCAGGGTCAGAGCCACAGCAGGGCCTGGGATAGAGGCTGGGGAGACAGAAGGAGGTGAATTTGGGCAGCATTTGGTATAGTCTTTGGGAGTCTGAGCCTGAAGTCATCTTTTCGGCTCTGAACATGATTTACCCACTAGCAGACAGTTTCTCTTCCCACACTCAAATGCAGGCACCCACAGCTACACTTGAACTTGGTTTTTCAACTTGAGTCTGATTTTAGGGAAGAGCTGGAGCAGAACATGGAAAGAGTCAGAGAGGCTGAAGTGGGCTACTGTGCATCTGCCCAAGGTCCAAGCCCACAGTGGCCCCGTGCCAAGTGACATTCCCGTGGGCCCTGGATACACTCACCCACACCCCATACTTCCACAGGAACACACTTTTATTGAGCACTTTCTCTGTGCCCAGCAGTACGCTCCACACTTGGGACACAAATCTACTCACTCACTCCTCCTGATGACCCCAGGAGGCAAGAATTTTTATTATTCCTAATTTATAGGTGAGAAAACGGGGCCTCACAAAAGCTAAGTAACTTGCTCGAATCAAAGAACTGGCTAGACATTTGCAGGAACAGACAATTATTGAGAATCTGCTACATGCAAGGTCTGTGCCTAGTAAACTGACATCCAGAGGTGACTTTTATGACCCTGAAGTCACTGCAGATCCAACGGGAAAGAGACAGGATGAATAAATGGTTATTAATTAAGGAAATAATTACAAGACTGAAAAAATGCAGCGGGGGAGGGGGGGGGAAGGAGCAATATTTGGTGCTGGGTTGTGGAAAAGGAGAAGCTAAGCTTCCCCGGGAGGAAGAGGAGTCTTGATGAGAACAGAGAGGACAAGGAGGCCTTGTATTCCAGGCTGCAAGAATAGTATCCAACAGAAGGACAAAAGTGGGAGGAGAAAGAAGACCAGCTTATCCAAGGACATGAACAGCTAGTGGAGAAGAGAATGGCTTCAGATAGGCCAGGAGAGGTAGTGTTTGTCCCTTTGCAACATTGTCACAGATTTCAGATTTATTTCTAAGGTCATTTTTCTAGTTCAGCTCTCTCAGGGCATCCTGATTTCCAAGCTGAGGGGAGTACTTCACCACGGTCTCTAGATACTGATAACAGATCTTTCTAACACTAGTTGGAATTTGAGCTCTTGGGGCACAAGGACTCTGTTTTTTCTCACCTCTGAATCTCTAGGGTACCCAGCACAGGGCCTTGCCCTGAACTGGAGTTAAAAAAAAAAAACAAACCAAAAACCAGAGTAGATGCAGGTATGGAAAACACGCACCCACACCTGGGTGGTCAATACTGCTTTAAACGTTCAAGTCCAGGTTTTTGATCCCTGTGACTGAATCAGTAGCTAATCCATAGGAGCCCTGTTTCCCTTATTTAGAATATATGGGTCTATATATGGTAGAATGGGCATGCAGGACACAAATCTGGGGGCTATGATTACTGCCCTTCACTATCTTAGAGTGCTCTGGGGAAGAGTCCTCCAAAAGCAAGCAAAATGCGTGGCTCAGTACTCAATCGAGATCACTGTTTGCTCTCATTACATCATATGGGTGAGAGCAGAGTCCAGCAGCTCTGGATAGAATCTAGGACAAGGGGCCCCATGCAAGTCTTATCACTTCCTGAACCTGTTCCCCCGTCTGTAATTTGGGAAGAAGGCTAGTTCCTAAGGTTTGGGGGAAGAGCCAATGAACTACTGCACAGGAAGCTCTCGTCACACATGAAAATATGCATAATTTTTACTGTTCAATTTAAAAACATAATTCATTCTACAATATCAATGCCACCGTCGTCTTGACTGGAAGTAACGCCAACTCTCAATCCCTGAGCGGAGTCATTTCTTCCCCTTTTGGAGTCCCAGGCTGAGGGAGGGGGTGTGGCTCCAGGATGGGCGGAGCTACTTGACCCCGCCCCTAGCCCGAGTGGGCGGGGCGAAGCAAGCGTCTCAGCGCGCGCGCGCGGCGGCCCCAGGTACGCGGACAAGATGGCGGCGGCAGCAGCGGTCGACAGCGCGATGGAGGTGGTGCCGGCGCTGGCGGAGGAGGCCGCGCCCGAGGCGGCGGGCCTCAGCTGCCTGGTCAACCTGCCGGGCGAGGTGCTGGAGTACATCCTGTGCAGCGGCTCGCTGTCGGCCTGCGACATCGGCCGCGTCTCCAGCACCTGCCGGCGGCTGCGCGAGGTGTGCCAGAGCAGCGGGAAGGTGTGGAAGGAGCAGTTCCGGGTGAGGTGAGCCACGGCCCCCGCGCCCCCGCCGGCGCCCCCCGAGCCCGCCGGCTGCGGCCGCCGCCCCCCGCTGCCCGCGGCCGCCCGGCGCGCGGACCCCACCCCCGGAC
>NW_026000138.1:5186517-5247639 GCF_001458135.2 Marmota marmota marmota
CCCGCGGGCCCCGCCGTGCCCACCTCGCGCGCCCCTCGGGCCGGCCCTCGGCCGAGGATGGCGGCGGCCGCGGCGCACGCAGCGGAGCCGCTGTGCGCGCTTCTTTTGTGCCCGACGGGGCTCGGTGTTGACGCGGATCCAGTGATGCGGCGACCCAGCGGGCGCAGCATCCCGGGCCGGGGGTGGACCGCACCGATTTCCGCGTCGGACCCGGGACCGCGTCCGGCCCTGCGTGCTCCCCGCATGACCTTGTAAGGGTAGCGGCTCCCCCTTTCTAAAGCCTCCCGCTCGGCTCCGGGCGGCGGGACTCCCCAGACCTGCCTCGGACCGCGGCCGTTAAATGAGATGATGTGCGGAAAACACACACACACACCCAGGGCCTGGCGCGCCGTCCCTGCGAACTGTCATTGTCATCATTTAGGACTGCTGCTGCCAACAACTGCCCTCCTTTTAGAGGTGGGGGAGTGGAGGCACACAGCCCGCAGTCGCCACGCCAAGGTCACACCGTTTGGGTGAGTGCGTGGACGCCGGGTGGAGACTCGAACTAGGTCCCCTGCCAGGAGCCCCCTCTTCCCACCGGGCCGGCTGGCCGTGTCTGTTTCCCACGGCGGCCTGTGGGTCTCTGTGAAGCTGAGGGGGTGTTTCTCTCCTTGTAGGTGGCCTTCCCTTATGAAACACTACAGTCCCACCGACTACGTCAATTGGTTGGAGGAATATAAAGTTCGGCAAAAAGCTGGGTTAGAAGCCCGGAAGATTGTAGCCTCGTTCTCCAAGAGGTTCTTTTCAGAGCACGTAAGGATCTGTTGATGTAGCTCTAAGCATTCGCCTGGTAGTGGGTGTGTGTGTGTGTGTGTGTGTGTGTGTGTCCGCGCGTGCGTGTGTGTCTGGGTTTGTAGGCATTAGCTCATCCGGCTCTTGTTGATATCTCCCTGTTCAGTGCTCTCACAATCCCTTACTCACTTCCATGGCTGCAAGAGTCATTGTGTCCTTTCCCTCCCATCCAAACAACACGAAGCCATTTGTCCCTGCCAGCTTTACTTTTCTAAAGCCAGCAAGAGAATGGGGGTGGAGGGAGTAGGGAGGGCCCACAGCACAATGTGGAGGGAATCCAGATCAGCACTATTTCTCTTCAAGTAGGTTAAATGTTTTTTTTTTGCAACCTCCACATGATTTGGGGAAATCATCAATGATTGAACACCATAGATTTCTCCCAGTTGTCTTCCCAGAAGGGTTGACAGAATTAATGTGGTTCTTCCCTCTGGCTTTGCAGGTTCTACCCAGCATCGAACTGCATTATTTGTAGGTAACAGGATGAAAACCTACATATAGATCAGAGTTGTTTCTCCCTTAAATAAAATTGTCTTGCATTCAGTATACCTGAGAAGCTTTCTTTCTTTCTTTTTAATTGCTGAAATGCACGGTTTTTTTGGGGGGTGGGGGTGTTTTTTATTTTTTCCCCTTCCCCAAAATGTCTCATGGAAGTTTCTGTATCCATTCCTGATTCTTAACTTTTTGCAACTCTGGAAAATTTTGAAACTGACATTTTTAATTCAACAAACTATTAAATTTTCCCTTCTGATTGGGGGGGGGGGTCTACAAATAGAACTGATCTTATTTATGTTTACTGAAGGTTATTTACTGAAGATTAGTTCTGATGTTCTAATTTTAACTACTGCTAATGGAGTATACACATTGGAAATGTTTCCAAGTTGTTTCAGGTTTTGAAAGGGAAAATTTTGAACTAATTTGGACTTATTTCCATTTGGGTAATAAAAATTGACATTCCCTGAGTATAATTCATTGCTACAAATGTTTGTTAATGTTAGAATGAACACAATGTAAGTTCTACTTTGGAGAGGTTATGCCTTGGCTAATTCATAATCACAAATGGTGAATACTGGTTCAGGTGTGTTTACCCTAGGCATGTTTGATGCAGTTGGTCCTGGGATACTACTAGGTTGCAGCCTCACCTTCTTGTCCAGCTGGTTTTGTATGCATTTTTAACATTCTGGGCCTTCACCTAATAATGATGGATTGTGCTTTTTTATCTCTTAGTTCTCTCTTTCCCTGTACCACTACTTAATTAGAAGTATGTAAAGGACTTTGAACACAGCAGGAGCATACTAAAGATTGATCTGTGGGTGGGTGATTGCTTTGGCTCAGGACCCCTGAGCATGCACACAGGTTGACCTGGCTACCTTTAAAAAAAAAGTGAAAGAAGTCATATGTGTTTTAGTGAAGATCTTGAAGCTCATCATTCTACCCGCTCCAGAGGAGAAAACATACCCAGCAGGTTAAAGGAGCACCTACTCCACCAAGCTTTTGATGGCTCTGGCCCTCCTCCCACAGTTGTGTAAAACATAGACTGCTGGAAGTGGTATTGTAAATGATAAGATTTTGTAGTTCTAGTCCTTAAGAGCTATTTTTCTTCACATTAGAATTCAGTTTCAGCAATTTCCAGTGTATGAAAAGGTAATTAATTTACAAGTCACATGGAAAGCTGAATAAGTTATTGGTGCTTTTCATGATGCTTTCTACTCCTGGCAGGTAGTTTGAGGTAGTATAGAATAGCTGTTAAACACTGTCCACAGAAGTGGGCATCTGTGTATGCAGCTCAGATTTGTGTGAATGACAACAGCATTAATCCTCGTAACTGAGGCCTACTTTTGTATGTCCTCTTCATAGGTTCCTTGTAATGGCTTCAGTGACATTGAGAACCTTGAGGGACCAGAGATATTTTTTGAGGATGAACTGGTGTGCATTCTAAATATGGAAGGACGGTAAGCCATAACTTTCACAGAGTTTTTTTAGGTTTGTTTTAATAGTAATAACACCAGAGTAAATTGCTATAATTTGTATGTGACCAAACCTTGGAGGAATATGTTTCCAAGGTTGTTTGGAAAGTTCTGTGAGTACGAAGACGACTGATGTGCAATCAGCTATCTGTATCTATGGGTTCTGTGTCCGTGGAGTCAACCAGCCTTGGATCCAAAATACTTGGGGAAAAATATGTCTATACTGAACATATACAAACTTGTTTTTCTCGTCATTGCTCCCTAAACAATATAACACTATTTTACATAGCTGTTACACCGTATTAGCTATTATAAGTAACTTAGAGGTGATTGAAAATGTAGGAGGACATGCGCAGTTTTCAATGCAAACACTGCATCATTTTACATAAGGAACTTGAGCATCTGCAGAGTGTGGTGTCCAAGGGCAGTTCCTAGAACCAATCTACCACAGATACCAAGGGGCAGCTGTGTAAAGAAATCTTGTAAAAATCCTTTTGGAAAGAAAAGAGAATTTTTAGCTCTACTATAGGTCAAGCACTATGCTCTAGGCACTTGTATTTTTTTAGGTCAATGTGAAACCTTTTGGTTACATTATCCTTCCTCACCTCTCCACCTACCACTACCAAATTTGCCTGTCATGAATTGAATTTTTGTTTTTTAAAACAATCTTTTAGGCATGTCTTGATGTAATGGATACTTTTTTAAATAAAAAAAAAATTACAATTTCTGAATTTGGGTAAGAATCTTACTTTGCAAGTCTTGAACATTGTAGCTATTTAGTAGAGCTGGGTTTTTTTTTTCCTCTCAGGCAGTAGACTGTTGCTTATTCTCCCAGTTAAGAAGGATCGTTATTTCTTGGTGGTTGTTTAAAATGTTTTAGGCCTTATCTTTTCTGTTGTGAAGATTAATTTGTTGTTTACCTGGAAGATGACTTGGCTTCCCGCTTACCTTGGTGGTGGAAAGGATTTTCTGTTCTAATAATTGAGAAAGCTTTACTAGTGATGGAAGATAAGAGCGGGAGTGTTTACTATCTTCCTTAAGAGAAATCATTGTGAAATAGTTCACAAGCAAGGCATGAAATGTTTCTATTGTTGTTTTTAAGGAGATCTGGAAGAGGTAAAACTTTGTCAGTGGAACAAGGAAAGGTAAGATGTGTCACTATTCTAGGCCTTGGATGAGTTCAGATGCAGAGGTCATTTTCCTGTTTCTATTTTGGTTTATCTATAAATGAATTGAAGTATGATCTAACAGTGTTATGTAGCCTTAAAAATAAAAGCTGACTTGTGTTTTTTACACACACACACACATATACATACATACATATATATGTACTTTTAAATACATATGTGTGATCTCATATGTACTTTATTGGTTTAGTGAGATGTTTATTGCAGACTTTTTTTTTCCTAATATTGCTGATTATACTCTTCTCTACTTCCTCCCTCCTTTCACATTGGCCTTCCTGTACCTACCCCTGTACTTCTTGCAGGGATTGAACTCAAGGTGCTTAACACATCCCAGCTATATATTTTATTTTTTAGTTATAGGTGGACATAATACATTATTTTATTTATTTATTTTTATGCAGTGCTGAGGATGGAACCCAGTGCCTTACACAGGCTAGGCAGGCGCTCCACCGCTGAGCTACACCCCTAGCCCCTTATATTTTATTTTGAGATAGAGTTTTGCTAAGTTGCTAAAGCTGCTTTGCATTTGCAACCCTCCTGTCCCAGCCTCCTGAGCTGCTGGGATTACAGGCGTGTTCCACCACACACGGCCCTCTGTACTTCTTGATAACAACCTGTGTTGTGCTCTTTCATGCTAATAGATGGTGATAAATATGGGTAAGGAAAAGGGGAATCATCATTTCATAAAATCGGTATCATATAATAGGTATTTTTCTCTATATATATTTTTTCCTCACTCAACATTACCTTAAGGAAAGCTTTTTTAATCAACTGGTATAAGATCAAATTTACTCTTTATGGCTAGTATTATTTAGTAGTTTATACCATAGTTTATTTAACCATTCCTCTTTGATAAGCAGCCACTTTCTTTTTATGTCACCGGGAAGAAGAATGTCTAGTAGATTCATTTCCAAGCCATAGATTCTTGGGAATGAGATTCCTAGATTCAGACTACAGAGTATTTTTGAAACTCAGAGCATGTCCTTAAGAGCAGAGACTTACTATACAAAAATGCTAGTTCTGAAATTATGACACCTAGTGCCATTCTAATTAGGATCCAAACAGGGTTTTGAGAGGGGGACCTTTTTATTTTTTCAGTTGAATGATACTGTCATAAAACACATATGGATGAGTAAGTTTAGAAGAAGGGCCAGAGGAAGAAAAATGTTTAAGTAATCATCCTGGAGGCTGGGAAGAACTCAGCTCAGTGATAGAGTGCTTGCTGGTATGCCCGGCCCTAGGTTTAATCCTCAGCACCACAAAAAAATAGTAACAGTGACAATTAGAATCATAATGAGAAATGTGTATCATGAGATAGTACAACATATTCCAAGACTATTTGTACCAAAAAATAGTCTTTAAATAAATACTACTTACAGATAAATTATGGCCATCCGTGGCAAAGGATGATCCACATCCCCAAATAATGGATAATATATTTAAACTCTGAGAGAAAAAGGTGGATGATTTAATAGGTGAATATCCACCTGAAACAAAGTAAAACCTGCATCATATATAAAGAAATTTCCAAAGGGTTAAACACCTGAAATTTTTAAATGATCACAATGAAATAGGAGACTTTTAGGGAGACCTCCTTACTCAAGACCAATGATACTAAAGCAGTGAAAGAACACAAATGATTTTGTTGTAAAAAAATAAACTTCTGTATATCTGAAGAAAGCATAAAGTTAATGTAATTCTTATGAATTTCCAACAAGAAATTGAAAAACATACAAAGGACAGAAGAATAACATTCACAGAAGAGCAAATCCATATGCTGACAATCATGTAAAAAACCTTCAAACTCACTTTTCAAAGAAATGTTAAATAAAATAACAGGGGAGGGGCTGGGATTGTGGCTTAATGGTAGAGCACTCACCTAGCTTGTGCGTGCGAGGCCTTGGGTTAGATCCTCAGCACAACATAAAAATAAGTTAAATTAAGATATTGTGTCCAACTACAACTAAAAAATAAATATTAAAAAAGTAAGTAAATAACAGGGGAACTTCGAACTTGCAATCAAGTTATTTGCCTTTTTACTTATCAGATTGGCAAAAAAAAAAAAAAGACTAAAAATGCATAGCAAATAAAAACATGTATGATGGGGTTTTTAGAAATAATTTTATAAATATATTACCCCTTGGCCTGACATATATTTTGAGCCTAAAATAGGGTAGTTTTTAAATTACAGGGAATTCTCTACATCTTAAAATATTTGGGGATACCAGTTTCTGTGAAGGACCCAGTTTGTATTCAGTCCTGGCAAAAGGCTTGTTGTTTGCTTACAGAAAACTTAGGAGAAGAAGGAGATAGTTTCTGCAAATGCTTTAGTCTCTGTCTTTGAAAAATAATTTGTATTTAATGGTGTTCTGATAGTCTGAAAAAAGTACACCGTACCAGTAAAAAGATGTGAAGACAGAATGAGTATGTCCCTTGGTGCTATGGCACATACCTATAATCCCAGAGGCTTAGGAGGCTGAAGCAGGAGGATCCAAAGTTCAAACCAGCCTTAGCAACTCAGCAAGATGCTGTCTCAAAATAAAAAAGGGTTGGGGATGTGGCTTAGTGGTTAAGTGCCCCTGGGTGCAATCCCTTCCACCCAAAAAAGAAAGAGGACACACTGCGATAAAGACTTGAAACTACATATTTTATAAGTGTATATTGTAGCTGAGAAAATTGACCCAGAATGACTAATACTGAGATATATTTTAGTAAAATTACTGGATTTTTTTTTTTTTTTTTAAGACGGTCTTCGTAAGTTGCTTAGGGCCTTGCTAAGTTGCTGAGGCTGGCTTTGGCTTTGAATTCATGATCCTTCCACCTCAGCCTCCCAAGCCTCTGTGTTTATAGGTGTGCACCACTGTACCCCGCCCCCAAATCACTAGATTTAAAGACAGAAAAGCCCTTTTGTTATCCAAGCAAAAAAAGGTGAAGTCATTTACAAGAGAAAGAAAATAAAATATGTCAACAGGCTTTTCAAAAGCAATGCTTTATGGCAGAGGAAAAAAAGATATTCAAAGATTGAAAGAAAATGTCAGCTAAGGTTTTTATGCCAGCTAGACTGACTTCCAGATATAAAGGCTACAAACTTACCAACTTGGAGGGAGCCAGACTTTCAGGCTCTGTCTGACAAATCTGCTAGAAAATGATCTTTGGACACTCTAAACAAACAAAACAGAACAGATATGTTGACACAGACCTGGGGGTGAGCATTCAACATAGGTTGTAGAATTAAATCCAAACCAGGCTTGTAGGGACAAAGTATGTGTGCCTCGTGGGCATGGGCCCTGGCTGTGTAGGTTCAGTGCAGCTATTTAAAAAATGAGTGGACAGTGACAGAGCAGAAAGACGTGTGTGTAAATAGTCTGTCTTTGCACTCATTAAAGTGACAAGAATGTTGGTCTTGTTATTCTGAGCATAATGTGTGTGTGAGAGGTGTATAATAAAGTAAGTGAATAATTATGTGATAATTATTCTAATTCTGTCATCTGGAATCCTGCAGAAGCAGAATTCTGGAATAAAAAAGAAAATAGAAGGAAGTCTAAGCCGTGTACTTCTAAATTTGAATTACTAGAGTTGGGGTGAACTCATGTAGTATTTTATACTTAAATATGTAGATATATGTCGGGGTGTGTGCAGTCATTAAGCATACTAGCTCTGTTCACTGAAGAGGTCTAAAAATAATAACCAATCCAGTAGAAATGATCTTCCCTGGTCTTCAGATTGTGAACTTTAGATACCATTTCCCACCAAAAGTAACCAGGGTTTTTGGAGAAATGGTTGATTCTAGGTCCAGTGCAAGAAATGAAAAAGATGAGCCTCAAGTATCTTCCAAGCCTGGAACCGGGTAGCAAAACAACCAACAATTCTCCACAACAGAAGTGTTTGGAGCCAGTAGTGAAGAGGCTTCTATGGACTGGAGATGTGAGGATTTGAGCATCAATGCAGATGAGTGGATTAAACAGATATGTTTATTCCATGAGTTCATCATAGTATTTAAAAATAACAACTTATTGGCCACCTTTGGAGGATAATAGAAACTCAGATCATTAGTTTGAAAAATATGAATGAAAGGAATGATGTAAATGTTGTCCCTTCCTTTCCTATATCCTGTACCATTGGAGGACCAAATAGCAAAGATGAATGGAAGTTTTTCTTTGTAGAAATATTCTAACCAATAAATGAAGAAGGGATTGTTTAGTTAGAATATCACTACTTTGTAACCTCTAAAGAATGAGCAGACCAGGCATCCTGTCACAGTGGCTGCTGACATTGCAAGAGAAACAACTAGGCTGAACCACCTCCTAAGGCAAGGCCATTCTGCTTCCTGGGAATGCATCTTGCCAAATGATTGGCATCTGAATCTTGAAACTCTACCTCCAACTTCCAACAAGAAATTCAGGAGAGCATTTTATACCATGATGTGGATGCAATCAGGAAACTCCAGACAGGGAAGCTACAGGTCAAACAACCCTGTCTCTTCAACAAATAAAATGCAAGGGGGTGCTAGGCACAGTGGCACACTCCTGTAATCTCAGCAACTGAGGAGGTTGAGGCAGGAGGATTGCAAGTTTAGAGCCAGCCTTGGCAATTTAGTGAGGCCCTAAGCAACTTAGTAAGACCCTGTCTCAAAAACGGAGGGCTGGGGATATGGCTCAGTTGCTTGAGTGCTTGCCTTGCATGCACAGGGCCCTGGGTTCAATACCTAACACCACAAAATAAATAAACAGCTAAAGAGAATTGAGGATGTGGCTCAGTGGTTAAGCACCCCTGGGTTCAATCGCCAGCACCATAAAATTAAAAAAAAAAAAAAAATCATTGATTAAAAAAAATACAAGGTGGGGAAAAGGTAAAGGGAAGTCCTATAGATTAAGAGATTTTAAGGACCATAGAATAGGCTAGAATGTTTAGGGATGCACATTTGGTGGTTATTACTGTAGAGAAAAAGAATGAAGTGGAGAATGACCAGAGAGGTGAGGAATGTGGTTATTTTTGAGGGGGAGGAGGGACACATCTTGTGTGTGTGTAAAAGAGAACCAAAGGCATTCTGAGAGGGAGCAAGGGGTCCTGGGCTCTTGGAGGTTGTCGGCCTCACTGGAGTGGTAGAGCCGCGGTACTAGAGATCCGGTGACTGGGAGGAAAGAGGTTCTAAGGTGCCCCCCGCCCTCCAAGTGGGAAGTGGAGTGGTAGGTGGGCATGCAAGACCAAGTTCTGGGGAAAACTTCTGAAACATAAAAACGGGAGGTCAGTGTGGATAATGTCTGAACGGAGGTTGGATGGACTTGCTGTGGCTGTGACCACGGAAGGGGAACGCAGCACCCAGAGTGCCCTGAGGCAGAGGCTGGGGACCAATGAATCCAGGTGCCCTCCTGTCTCTTGAAATCCGCAGAAGCTCAGCTCGTTCTTGGGCTGCTCTTTCGTTTCCTTTTACCAAAGATTACAGGCAAGTAAATCTGAGGCCAGCCCATAAGTGTTCCACAGATTTTAGCACAAGGGATCGAGTGTTGAGTCACACGTGCAAAGCCCTCAGTGTGCTGCCAGCCCCCATGCTAGTAAGGACAATAGGAACAGGAATCAGCCAGGCATGTGGCACACGCCTGTGATTCGAGCAGTTCTGGAGACTGAGGCAAGAGGATCACAAGTTTGTGCCCCACCTCAGCAACTTCGCAAGACCTTGTCCCAAAATGCCTTTTTTTTAAAATTTTTTTTAGTTGTAAATGGATCTTTTATTTTATTTATTAATTTATATGTAGTGCTGAGGATCGAACCCAGGGCCTCATACATGCCAGGCAAGTGCTCTACCACTGAGCCACAACCCCAGCCCTCTCTCCCCCAAATGCCCTTTTTAAGGGCTGGGGATGTGGCTCAGTGGTAGAACTGGCTTCAGTACCCAGTTCCAAAAAAGATGGTGAACCATTTCTGGTTCTCTGATTATAATAGACTACATGACATGATTATTGTGAAGTAGAAACTAAGTAATTGAACGTTTTAAAAATCTTAATTCTTATTGACTTGATTGTTATTTGTTTGTTTTCTAGAAAAGCTTTGACCTGGAAATACTACGCCAAAAAAATTCTTTACTACCTACGGCAACAGAAAATTTTAAATAACCTCAAGGCTTTTCTTCAGCAGCCTGATGATTATGAGTCGTATCTTGAAGGTGGGTCTTTCCCATACCGTGGACAGTGTGGTCTTTCATAGGTAGCTTTTTAAGAGTAGTCTTTCTAAGAGCAGGAGAAGGAACTGCTTTTGTGGTATGAATGGGAAAAGAAATCACACTGAGAGCTTTGGGAGGTTGGATTGTGGTCTGGCCAGTGAGGTGGGCAGTACTGCACCTCCGATAAGGTTTTGTTGGTATCTTTAGCCGTCAGCTGAGGAGAGGGTGCTTCTAAAGATGCGTCATTGGTCCATGTGTGAGAGTGATGTTTTAGCTAATGAGATGAATTCCTTCCAAGCTTTGAAGCATCATTTCCAAGACAGAAATAAAGGCATCTGATTTTGTCTCTGTGTAACCTTGAGCAAATCCCTTAACCTCTGGTTGGAGTTTAATGAGGACAGAATGTTCTGGTGCATCGGCATCTGCTGGTCCATGATGAGAAGCAAGGAGAACCGGGTTGGGTGGGCAGGCTCTGTGGGGGCAGGGAGTGACTCTGTGTTCTTAGGTAGTCCAACAGGAACAAACTGTGACTTCAATTTCTTTAAACTATTTTAATTCCTAGAATGTTATACAAACACTCCCATAAATTGTGATTATGAAATGCATGTTTCTTTCCCTGCTTCCAGTGACTTATTCAGTTGTTGATTTTTTTTCCCCTTCCCTATCACCTAGTCATGTCTCCATTCCTGTTTTCATGCGGCTGTCACAACCTCTCCCAGCAGCAGCTTTCTAAGGATACTTGCTCTCTTGAGCCCCCTGCTCCTGCCCTCAAGTCAGCCAACACATCCAGCCCAGTCCAACCCAGACTCCCCTTCTCGGCCTGCCATGGAAGCCAGCTTGCTCTGTGAACCTTTGCTTCCAGTGTCCTCCACAGTCCTTCTTCCTGACCCTTCCCATTACTCTGCACATACACTTCTGCCTTCACTTGCTCACTTGTGGCCTCCTCCTTTTTTGTCGTGCCCTCCAGGCTCGGCTCAGACCTCCCCTCCATCCAGTGCCAACTGAGGGCTTGAGGGTTCCCTAGCTATAGTAGCATTTAATAGTCACCTGCATCCCAGTCTTTCTGTTTGAAATGTATACATTTTGTTTCTTCAACTAGTCACTATGTTTCTTTATGATCCTGGTTGCAATAAACAATGCCTAGTGTAGGTACTTATTAATTGTAGGAAAGTCCAGTACTGTCCAGAAGGAATGGAAGATCTTTTTTAGTGGATTAGAATACAATACCCTTACCACCTTGGAATTCTCTCATACACACTGAAGTTGGAAGTCCTCCTCCTGTTTACTTCACAGTTAAGAATAGTGTAACAAGCCTTATTTTCTGAAGTTTATGTATAAAAATAAATACTTGATTTTCATTTTTCAAAGTTACAATTTTCAAGTCACCCATCCAAATCATTGTTGTAGGCATTGGAAGCCATCATCGAATTTTACATGGCTGTGTGAATGGACACCTGTCCAGGGCTTTGATGCTTGGTGGCCTGTGGAGCTCTGATGCCATCGAAGAGGTGCAGGAGTTGGTGTTAGGCTGAGTAGAGATGTGCAGCATGGCTCTCGGCCATACGGAGGGAGTGGCACACAGGGGCCCAGGAGCCAGACCCTGGATGGTGGCAGCACAGGACTGGAGTCTCAGTCTCTTTATGCCCATTCAGTGCTCTCTGCTCCTCAGAGTGTTTGCTGGTAGGGTAGTCAGGATCCGGAACTGTTCTGGGGTCTCTTGAATTGAAGATGACTCCCAGGCTCCCAAGTGAATATGTCCTGTAACCAAATGATGACAACCCTTTGGTTCAGGTGAAAAGATCACCTAAAGCTCTGGAGAGTGCTGGTTTTCAAGAGGCAGCGTCTCTGGTGTGCCCTGTACGATGTTTCAGTGGCAGCTTCTCTGAGCGTTACTGTTTAATTTGAAGGTACAGTTATCTACAAAGTCCATTTACACTTCACCTTGAGAAGTAGAGTTTATTCAAATGGATGGTTATTGAGGACTTTCATTTTTATTTTATTTATTTTTTGTTTTTTAAAGAAAGGAACTGTTTTACCCCATTAAGGTTTCTGAAGATTTTGGATTTTGAACCTATAAGAAAGCAGGAGAGAGAAGTAGCTTGAAAAGATCTCCGTTGTCACATCTGATTCTCCTTATCATAGAATATAGGAATATGCCATATATTACACAATTATTTATTTATTTGTCTGTTTCTTTATTTTGCTACTGGGGATTGAACTCAGGGGCACTTGACCACTGAGCCACATCCCCACCCTTATTTTGAATTTCATTTAGAGACAGGGTCTTAAATAAGTTGCTAAGCATCTCATTTTGCTGAGGCTGGCTTTGAACTCATGATCCTCCTGCCTCAGCTTCCTGACCTGCTGGGAGTATAGGTGTACACCACTGTGCCGGACTATCACACAATTTTTGAGCCCATGAACTCTGAGAGGTCAGAGAAGTTTTGTTTATTAGAAGAAGCGTGAAATACAAACTCCTTCATTGTGAAATCTGTTCTTCCTTCTCAGTGTGTTAACAGCAAGGCCTAAGATAGGACACTTATCTGGTGGTGGGTGGTGCGCAGAACTCTCGCCCGGGGTGTTTGGGGCCCAACAACAAGCTGGTAAGAATAAGGAAGAAAAGAGTATTGATCGCCTGGTTCTTATTCATCCCCAGGTGCCGTGTACATCGACCAGTACTGCAACCCTCTCTCAGACATCAGCCTCAAAGACATCCAGGCCCAGATCGACAGCATCGTAGAGCTTGTTTGCAAAACCCTCCGGGGCATAAACAGCCGCCATCCCAGCTTGGCCTTCAAGGCAGGTGTGGAATTGCTTTGGGTCCAGCTATATTTGAAAAAAAAAAAAACCAAACAAACCAAAAACTTAGGGGAGTTGGTTTATTTGGGAAATGCTAAGATGGTCCGTTTATACAACAAAAAAAACGTGATAAACAATAGAACATCCTTTTTACCTGAATAAAATAAGAGACTTTAGATACATACTCCATTCTGCTCCCTAGATTGGAAGCACTTGGTTGTTAAGCCATTGCCAGTCACCACATATTGTGGGTTATTTGGGGCATTATTGGGAACGTCATTTGTACTTGTGTCCCAGAGCAGATCTCTATGTTTCAGGTGACTCCTCCATGATAATGGAAATAGAACTTCAGAGCCAGGTGCTGGATGCCATGAATTATGTCCTTTATGACCAGCTGAAATTCAAGGGGAACCGAATGGATTATTACAATGCACTCAACTTATACATGCACCAGGTAAATGTGGATATAGTAAAGAAAGATACAGTTGGCCCTCCATATCTGTGGATTCCACTGCATCCACATATTTTAACAAAATATTTCAAAAAAAACAAAGTAATGATTGCATCTGTACTGAACATGCACAGACTTTTCATGTCATTATTACCTAAGCAATACAACTATTTACATATCTTACATTTCTTTTACATATCTACCGTTTGTATGGCATTAGGTATTTTAAGTCATCTTGAGATGGTTCAAAGAATGTAAGGTTATTTACAAATAATGTACCACTTTATATAAGGGATTTGAGCATCCACAGGTTTCAGTATTTGTGGGCAGTCCTGGAACCAACTCCTCACCAGTACCAAGCGACGGCTGTGTGTGTGTGTGTGTGTGTGTGTGTGTGTGTGTGTGTACATGTATATTTTAAGTTCGTTTCTGATAGACTATTTGTGGAGGATGAATGCTATGTCTTCCCATTTCTGAAGGCCCATTTTTATTCAGTCACAAGAGTTTTGCTGTGGAATGTCCTTTGTATGGGGATAAATTTGCTAGTAGAAGTAGGTATTTCTCTGACTCAGTTGGGTCCACTGGGCCATGTGAACACACACCTGCAAACCTCATCAGGGCTTTCTCTGCTCTGGTCTCCAGCAAATTTGGTGGCAATCCGCGGCCTAGCCATGTCAGTCTTGGCACTTTCAATATTTATTTGCTTCCTTCTTGGCTCCGGTTTCATGTCTATTCTGTGCTCTGCCTGCTACTTTCATTTTATTTTGTCACACTTACACACTTTTCCTTGAAATGTCTTTAAATTCTTTATGGAAGAATGAGGACCTAAGTCAGGGGTCAGCAAACTTCCTGTAAAGGGCCAGATAGTACGTTATCTTGGTTTGCAGTCCCTGTGGTCTCTCTCCTGACTCCTCAGGACTGCTCTTACAGAGTGAAGGCGGGCACAGTGACACAAAAACAGATGAGTGCTGCTGTGTTCCAACAGAATTTTATATGTGGACGTTAACATTTGAATTTCATATTATTTTCATATATGACAAAATGGTACTTTTGAAAAATATAAAAGCTCTTTTTATGCCAGCTTTACAAAAAAAGTATCCAGGTGGACTGGATTTAGCCCATGGGTCATAACTTGTTGACCTCTGATCTAAATAAATAAAATATTGATTGTTTAAGCTTCAAACCCTAGCATCATGCCTGATGTACAGTAGGTACCTGTAAGAATATTTGTTGAATGAAAGAGAATGTATGAATCCAAAGCATTTTTTCTCCTTTAGGTTTTGATCCGTAGAACAGGAATCCCAATCAGCATGTCTCTGCTCTATTTGACAATTGCTCGGCAGTTGGGAGTCCCACTGGAGCCTGTCAACTTCCCAAGTCACTTCTTATTAAGGTGGTGCCAAGGCGCAGAAGGGTAAGCCCCCTCTGACACATTGTAATTGGTGCCAAGGACCCAGTCCCACTGTGCTGAGAGAAAGCCTGACTTCATGGTTAAATTAGGTATCACCACACAGAGGTTAAAACTGGGACATGGGCTGTTTTGGTTTTTGAGGGTAATCCATGTTGATATTCTACTTGTGATATTGTATTGTAGTCATGCAAGCTGTTACCATCAGGAGGGATTGGGTCAAGGGTACTCTGTATTTCTTATACCTACATGTAAATCTATATTTACCTCAAAAAGTTTAATTAAAATAAGAAAGACTAGGACCTCAAGGTCTTCTGGCTCCAAGGTCCCTTTGTTCCAAAGTAGATCAGATCAAAGCATTCTTAGAGAAATTCTTACTTTCCTTCCTTCCATAAATCTCCCCTTTCTTCTGCATGTGTGCCCAAGCTTGAGAGAGAGAAAGAAACCTGGCTAATGAGTTCTGTTTTGTTCTTTTAAATCTAGTGTCTTATCAGTCAGAAATCTCTTCAGTTATAATCTAGCTGTTCTGCAAGAAATAGTTCAAGCCAGGTGTGGTGGCACATGCCAGTATCCCAGCACCTCAGGAGGCTGAAGGAGGAGGATCATCAGATTCAAGGCCAGCCTTAGCAACTTAGTGAGAACCCTGTATCTAAATAAAATATTTTAAAAAGGCTGGGGATGTGGCTCAGTGGTTAAACTCCCCTGGGTTCAATCCTCGATGCCAAAAAAAAAAAAAAAAATCTTATTAAATCTGCCATTTAGTGGAAAAAGTAATAATCTATTTCACGTTCTTTGAAACCGAAAGATGAATTGTAATAATCTTAGGTGAACTGATCAGACAATGCAGTAGAAAATACTTGAGCTTTGACATCAGCCTGAGCTCAAACCTTGGTTTCCTCTGAGCCTCGGTTTCTTCCTCTGTAAAATGGGGTCACTTTTTCATAGAGTGGCTTGGAGGATGGAAAAGATCACAGTCCTTTATCCATCTAGTCAAGGCTCTGGTGCTGCATAGAAAGAAGTACAATTTGTCTCTGCGTGTCTACCTCCTAGTTTAAAAAAGAAGTAAAATATTATATGTGTAATTGAAGCCTTCCAGGCATTCTTCCTGATTGCTTTTTTCCCCTTCTGCTCCCCAGAAGTAACTACCAGTCTATTTGAAAGTGTTTACTTCCACGTAGATTATTAGTTCATTATGTATGTGTGTTTTTTCAGACAACTGTACACCCTTCCCTAGTTTTCCATGTTGTTTTGCAAATTTGTGTTCCTAAATGTGTACTGGGTAAGTTGGGCACAGAGGCACACACCTGTAATCCCAGCAAATCAGGACACTGAGGCAGGAGGATCTCCATTTCAAGGCTAGCCTGGCCAATTTGAGAAGACCCTGTCTCAGAATAAAACATGAAAAGGGCTGGGGATGGAACTCAGTGATAGAACGCTCTAGGTTCAATTTTCAGTACTAAAGTGGGAGGGGGTGCTGGGAAAGTAGATATCCACTTTTCATTATTTTAAATGAGAAAAATAATTTTTCAGCTCATTCCCTTTCTCTGTATAATCCAGCCTCTCCATGTTTCTCTAAAATATTCTGAAATACCTATGTAGTAACTCACCATGGTTTTTGTGTGCTATAAAGTGTTCATAACACTGATCACCATGTTGTTTACCATAGTAATGTATTACATGGTAGCATTGTGTGTGGTGACAGTATCATTTTTCCTTCATGGGCTACAGTGAGCATATATCATAGTGCAAATAAATAATGCAATAATTTGTTAATATTCCCAGGTAGCCTTTTGTCCCAGCTACTGCAGAGGTTAAGCTGAGAGGGTCACTTGAGCCTAGGAGTTTGAGACCATCCTGGGTAACGTAGTGAGAACTTGTCTTCAAAAGAAAAAAACAACTCCGGCAGGTAGCAGAAACAAACCCAGGGGCCCATGCAGGACTCGGCCTTCAGGCTGGGGGAGCACACAGCTCTCCCCAGCAGCTGGGCTGTGTCCCTCTCTGTCCTTGTCCGGGCTCTTACCACTCCTGCCTTGGGTCTCTTTTCACTGTGCCTGCACCAAGATCATATTATCTCAATTATTGTGACATTTTATAATTAGTCCTGATACCTGGTAGTATGAGAGTCCCAATGTGCTCTTCAAGTCTGCAATGTGCTCTTCAAGACTGCCAAGTCTGTTCTTAGCTTTCACTCTTCCATACAGAATCATCAGGTTCCGTAAAATAATTCTGCGTGCATATTGATTGGAGCCATTGACTGCTTTTGATTGGATTTCTAGATCAGTATGAGGACGATGGCAGTGTTCACTGTTGAGTCTTTCTGTCTAGGAAACGGTCCTCCGCATTTACCTAGGTCCTCATTAGTGCCCCTGAAAAGATTTTTACACTTTCCTTCATCAAGATAATTAATATCTCAGAAGGTTTTTTATTTGTAGATACCTTAAATTTTTGTTGCTGTTTTAAGTGGGAATTATTACTTTTCTAAGTATTGATGGTATACAGGGATGAAGCCAAAAATTTAGATATAGGTCTGATATTCACATTTGCTGAATAAATTATGAGTGTGAGTAATTTGTCATCTTGATTTTTTTGGTGTTGATAATCATCATATCAGTAAGTATTGACTTTCCTTTTTTCTGGCTTTATATATATATTATAAATATATATATTATATATGTAACATAATATGTATTTAATCTCTCTTATATAATTTTAATCTCTATAATAAGCTGCTCTGATTTGAGCAGCTTATTGTAGAGATTAAAATACTGAATTCTTCAGCTCATCTAATATTTGGCTCTTCTGATAGGGCGACCCTGGACATCTTTGACTACATCTACATAGATGCTTTTGGGAAAGGCAAGCAGCTGACAGTGAAAGAANATATCGTTTTTTTGTTTTGTTTTGTTTTGTTTTTTGGCATTGTTGGGGATTGAACACAGGGCATTGCACGTACTAGGCAAGCACTGTCACCCCTGGGCCAGATCCTTTTGTCCAGAGTTGATAAACAATGATGGCATGCGCCCATGCCTTGGGTGTGACTTTCAGTGGGATGCTTTTCAGATGTCACTATCCAGCATTATGTTTGGGGAGATACCTTTCATTAGGATTATCAAAGCTACCCTTCAGATTCCTAATTTGCTAAAAGTTTTATTAATCTCTAGATATTAGAGATTTTCCCTACCTATCCATGTGATCTCACAATTTTGCTCATATTCTGTATGTTCAGTAATGGAGGTTTGTTTGGTTTGGTCTGGAGCTTGAACAAGGGGCCTTGCACATGCTGAGCACTTGCTCTGCCACTGAATTACACCCCAGAAATAGATTTTTTAATGTTTAGCTCTTCTATCATTCTTGGGGTACGTCTAACTTAATCATATTTTTTGAAAATACATGGATCCATTTAATTTGCTTGTATTTTGTCCAGGATTTTTTGTATTCATGCTCATAAATGATCTTGGCCTATAAATTTTTATGTGTTTGTCCTTAGGAAGTTCTGGCCCCAAAGAGAGGGGAAGAGATCCTTATTTCTAGAACATTTTATATATCTTAGGTCTTTGCTAAAAGTGGGCTATAAACATAATTCAAGAAAGAAATCTGACTGGGCTTTTTAGCTGCCAAATAGCAAATTTGATATGTGATTTGCAGTGAGAATAAGATCAAAATGAAATAATTGCTCAAAGGAATCACAGCTGTCCCTGAGACAGACAGCCACCTAAATCATTCCATAAGCCCTCATGGCACACTGATCCGTGCGGTAGGAACTTGTATCATGTGATCCCTGCTTGCGCAGAATCCTTCTGGAGTGAGGTGCCAGAACTTTCCTCAGATCCTCAAGGGCTCAGCATCCCCAGAGGCTAACTACTGCTGATCCATGGAGTAGTCTGCCTCGGCCATTCCTATGTCTTTCTCAACTGAGCTCTGATGTCCATGGTCATGAGTTTTGGATTAATTTTAATTAAAAAGGTCTGATAGGCGGCCTGTATGCATGGTGTCCCTTAAACGCCAGAGGACTGGTCTGATAGTTGAGCTCCCATAGAGAGTCAGGTTTTAAACTGTGGACAAGGCTTTAATATTGTCAGTGTTGAGAGTACTGTTTTAACTGTTGACCTCTGATTTGAGCAGCTTATTGTAGAGATTAAAATACTGAATTCTTCAGCTCATCTAATATTTGGCTCTTCTGATAGGGCGACCCTGGACATCTTTGACTACATCTACATAGATGCTTTTGGGAAAGGCAAGCAGCTGACAGTGAAAGAATGTGAATACCTGATTGGCCAGCATGTGACCGCAGCGCTCTATGGGGTGGTCAACGTCAAGAAGGTGTTACAGCGAATGGTGGGAAACCTGTTAAGCCTGGGGAAGCGGTAAGGGTTTCTGATACCTAAGCAAAATGTGTGTCTTCACCGAGAATTGTGTGTAATGAACTCACCTGCGAGTGGCTGCAGCGTCACAGCTGACTACCACCTGAAAAATAACGGTTCCCTTGACAATGCTGTACACAGTCGAGAGGTGCTAAGTGGCTTCCCTTGAGGTCTTCACAGTGGACTTGGATATACCCTCCTTGTAAACACTGAGGGTGCTCTTCACCAGCAAGAACGTCTAGACTGGAAAAGATGATTTTTCAGAGGCAGGATGTTCTCGTGTCCAATTGTTTTATAATTTATCACTTAAACAGTGGAACCGTCTTGCTCTGAGACCAAGGAAATTCATCCTGGGAAAATAGTTGTAGGTTGTGTGTTAACAGTAATAGTTTTCTACCTGATAATAGAATTTTTAAATAGAATTGAATTTTTTAAAGCAGTTTTAGTTCAATAGCAAAATTAAGCAGAATGTAGAGAGTTCCTTTATGCCTTCTGTTCCCATACATGCCCAACCTTCTTCACTGTCCACATCCTCACCACAGTAGGCCTTTGTGACAAGTGACAACCTACTCTGCCACATCATTATCTCTCCAAATCCACAGTTTCATTAGGGTTCACCCTTGATGTTCTAACACTCCAAGGATTAGGACAAATACATCATGACTTGCATCTGCTATTGTCATGACACACCAAATAGTTTTGTGTCTCACTGTTCCCTTGAGGTCCTCTGTGCTCTGCCTAGTCTGTATGCTCTGCCTAGTCCAGGTTCTTTTGTTGTTGCTTTTTGGTACTAATAAAAAGCAAAAAGGACTGGAGATGTAGCTCAGTGGTAGAACACTCTAAGGATTGAACCCAGGGTGTTCTACTACCGAACTACATCTCCAGTCCTTTTCGCTTTTTATTTTGAGACAGGGTCTCACTAAATTGCTGAGGCTAAACTCAAACTCTTGATCCTCCTGAATCAGCCTCCCAAGCCACTGGGATTTTAGGCATGCATCACTGCATCCAGCTCATGATTTATTTCTAATTTTTACAGTGTTATTGTGGTGAAGCTGAGGCAGAAGGATTTCAAGTTCGAGGTCAGCCTCGACAATTTAGGGAGACCCTGTCTCAAAAAGTAAAGGGCTTGGGATGTGGGAATGTAGCTCAGTGGTAGAGCATCCCTGGGTTCAATCCTCAGTAACAAAAGTAAATAAATAAAAAGAGGGAAAGAGAGAAAACATTTGGGATTAATGTCAATTACTTTAAAAACCCATGCTTGGAAAAGAAGGATCTTAACTGAAAAACCCACCAGATGAGACCAAGTGACTATCTCCTCTAGGGAAGGCATCGACCAGTCCTACCAGCTCCTGAGAGACTCGTTGGATCTGTATCTGGCGATGTACCCGGACCAGGTGCAGCTTCTGCTTCTTCAAGCCAGACTCTACTTTCACCTGGGAATCTGGCCAGAGAAGGTAATTATTTTACTTTGATGCTTTGCACTTGCCTTAGAAAAGAGAGTTCTAGATTTAAAGGCGGCTGTTACAAGTTCATCCTTTTACTAAAAGGGGAATGTGCACAAATTTACTCAATCTCCCAGTCCTAAAATTATTTTCTGTTTCCTCTAATTTCAAGGAACATCGGCACTACTGCCAGGAGTTGACTGTTCCCCTTTGTGGTTAGTCACTTGGCACCCAGAACCACAAAACCTGCCCCGCCACTCACCCACTGGTACCCAAGCTTTGTCTTTCATGGGTCACCTTCAACACAGGGAAGCAAACAGAATGTGAGAGCTTCAGCTGACTGTTAGCAACTAAACTTACCATGAATAAGTACCCTGTTTAGCATAGGAAGTCAGTCTGGCCACTGAACTAGCTGAGGACCAGTTTTGTTTCCAAAAATGGTTGAATTTTCATGCTGTTCACTTGAATGTTCTCAGTTTTGTAATGGCCAGTAGCAAGCACTGTGAGGAGGTGACAGTGGTGAGATCAGAGGTGGTCTCAGGCAAGTGTGGGTGCAGCACACACGTGGGTCTGGTTGTGTGTGACATTGCAGGAGCCAGTGGCATATTCCCTTCCCACCCTTGCTGTTCCCTGGACATATGACAGTGATTCATTTTGTTCGTCTAGAACAGCATGGCGAAGGAGCTTGATTCCAAGCTGTCACTGGAATGTCACCTCCCTAAGTTATTAGAGAAGAGCCTAATCTTTTTGGAGAACATAAATATCCTAAATGAGCCTACATTGCCAAGATTGACATTGTCTCATTAGTTAAATGCTTTAAAGATCTAAAGTACATCTCAGAAAACTCACGTGGGGGATATTCCAGTCTCCTATCTCAAGACACTGTCCACAGCAAAGATGGTGCAGGTCCTCTCACAGAAGGTCATAGAGTGTTACTTAGATCACCTGCTCCCTACAGCTCAGCTGTCTAGGGTGTAATCATCCATTTGAATTTGAATTTTGTTTATTTACTTTTGGTAACAGGATGTACGTAGCTGATCTGTCGCTTATTACTTTAGATTTGTGAAGGGATTTCATGCTCATCCATGAAACACCAAGATTCTTTCATTGTGGATCCTATAGTTAAATGATCAGTCTGCCAGAAGGTTATGCTGTTGACAGTCCCCTTTGTGAGGCACAGTCTGGGGGTCATCTCAGGTGTCCTTCCCCCACACCTGACTGATGTCATCACTCACACTCTACTACTGGGAAATGGCCTCAGTAGCCCTTGGAATGATCCTGGGCACCTTCCTGCCAGGCAGGCGTTTGTGCAGAGAGCCTTTCTTCCTGACTTTGCACTGCAGGGTGCACCTAGCGCCGCTCTCCTCTGGAGGTCAGGAAAGAACTGTGGCTCTTCCCCAGGGCACCTGAGACTCCTTCCCCTCGAAACACATGGTGCTGCGTTGGAAGTGGCACCCTGAGATGGGGAGGAGGCTAGGGCGCCAAGTGAGGAAGAATTCAGAGGGTACCCAGAGAGAAGGCACCTCTCCAGAAGAAGGCTCTGAGGTGGCCTTTGAAGGCTGAGAACAAATTCAGAGCTGCTGGGTCTGGCAGCTGGGGGGAGCAGCCTGTGGGCACTGCAGAGAACTGGTGTGCGCCTGCAGGGTCAGCCCGACAGGGCCCGTCCGTGCCTGTGTGTGAAAGCAGGGAGCAGGTGTGAGATGAGTCTGTGAAGCCTTGGGCCTTGTTAGGTAAAGGGGACATGCTGAGCTGGGAGGACCTGAAGGTGGCCTTGCTTTCCATGGAGGTAAATCAGAAAGAGCTAATAAGAAAAACAGACCGCCTTGGTCACGGTGGCAGTAGTTCAAGGTTGTTGTGGCTGAGATCAGATCAGGAGTGCCAGGGGTCAGGTTTGAAAGTCACTAGTGTTTACTGCACATCTCCACCCTCTCAGCGTCCCCCTTCATACTGCTTTCAGTTTTGCCCTTTGACAAATAACACAACAGGCACTGAGAAGTAACTGCCACGCTCTCGCGCACGTGTGTGGGGACACTGTGAGTTTCACCTTGGGCTGGTGCCTGAGCCCACCCCAGGCATCACTCCATGAGCTTGTGACGGCGGAGGAAGAATCATCTCTGAAGGGGCCAGGATGCTTTGCGGCTGCCAGACCCATGTAGCTGTCCTTTTCCTTTCTCTGCGTTTTAGTGAAGAGAGTGCCCCTCTGATTGCCCAAGGCAAGCCCCTCCCTTCGTGGGTGTGAAAAGGGGAGTGCTCCTCGTCAGTCCTACTGGCGCTTGCCTGTGGCACTCCCTTCAGCCCACTTCCTTCCCAGTAACCTTCTCAGGCACCTCCTGGACCTGCCCAGTGCCCACCCGCCCGCCTCCACCCACTCCGGAACATGGGGGTCACTCCAGGGCACTGGTGTAGCCAAGGAAGACAGTGGTCCCGTTTCACTCAAACCATTCTCCTTGCTGCTTAACCCAGTAGGTACTTGTCTCCCCATCCCTGGGCTGTCCGCCCACCCCCCCACCCCCGCCGCCGCCTTCAGAACACTCTGTTCCCTGCGCTCTGTGGTCTCCGGCTCCCAGGCCTCCCTTAAGGCTCCACACCAGGTAGGCCCTGGCTTCCTGTCCTCTGCACCTTTCCCCAAAGCAGTTCTGCTCACCTTGTGACCACCTGTACGCTGACACTCCAGACTCTGAGGCTCCAGGATGACTTACCCACAGGTCTTCCACGACCAGAACCTGGTTCTGCTTCCCGGCTGGTGGCCATCAGCCTATTGAAAACGACCCTTCTGCAGCCTAGATGGGCACACAGGCCCAGTTTGGTCTCTGCTCTGAGACCCTTTGGGCCAACTTAATATGTGGTAACCAGAGTCATCTTAATAAAGTGTCACTACTGTTCCCTCACTGCTGACGCTCCTCCCACCCCGTGGCCTGAAAGATGAGACTAATGCTCTGCAGTGTGGCCCATGGGTTCTTGGTGGGCTGGCCTTGTCTGCCTGACCTTGTGACTCCATGGGTTGTCCCCTGGTATTCTGCTGCACAGGCTGCGCCTCTCCTATCCATGCTGCAGTCCTCTGCGTGTACCACTCCCTGCTGGTGCTCAGCTCTGCTCCAGCTTCTGCTGAGCTGTCTGTCGAACTCCTGCCTCCCTGGATGCCCACGCCCAGCCCCAGCAAGGTTAGCTCTCCGCCAGCCCGCACTCATCTGTGGTGCTGCCATCCCGTCCTCCCTCCCCTGGAACAGCGCGGCCCTCGCTGTAGCTGTTCGTGCTCTCGGCACCATCCCCACACAGAGTAGGCGTTCAGGACATTTATATTTCTGTTTTCCGTTGGTGCTGGGGAGGGAACCGAGACCTATTAAGTGCTAGGCAGACACTGTGCCCCTGAGCCATACCCTAGGCCTCAGAATCATTTGGGGGGAATAATTGAGAAATGGCCAGACTTCATGGGCTATGAAAAAGGAGAAGATTCCAATAAGATATCTAGGTTTTCCAACAAGGAGACAGTTACGCCAGTATAAAAGCGAGTGAGTGGAGAATGAGCTTGTTTGGGTCGGGAGAAGGTGATAACTCAGGGGTGTGTGGAATTGTTGCTTGGGGTCATCCATCAAATGCAGATGCCCTGGTTGATGAAGCTCCCCCCCTAAAAAAAAAAAAATGAGTCCTACAGACAGGTGGCTGTCAAGAAAATGGAGCCAAGAACTTGGGGAAAGCCTTAGGGAAAACCTGAAACTCAGAGACAGAGCAGGGGTCAGCAGGACCGCCTGGTTCTGTGGGTATGTTCTCTCAGATCCAGCTGTGCCTGTTAGAGCACTCGATGTCTGCAGCTGCTCTCAAGCACTGGAGCAGCATGGACTAGTTGAGCCCAAAACAGTGACCTTCTGACCTTGTTCAAAAGAGGCGTTCGGGCCCGTGGCTAGAGGAGGAGCGACAGTGGAAAGAAACGCTTCATGGGTGATGGGCCCTGTTTTAAGGTCTTTCCTCAAAACTTGTGATACTTGGGGTTCTAGACCTAGAGTATTTGGTTGGGGACAGTGTGGGCCTGCTGTCAGCCTACCCTCGTGAACATACCAGGCCCCAGGTCACAGCATCTACTCCGTTCCTGCCCTTGCCCCTCCTCAGCACATGGCAGGAAGGAGAGCGTGGTTATCCCTGGCCCTGTCTCCTTGGACAGTCGGAATCCAGCCTGCCTTGTGCTCGGACTGCTGAGGTGCTAGCCGCACTGTGCATCTGGTGGAGAGGGGCTGCCGGAAAGGAGGGGACGCTGCCGAGGTGCCATCGACACTAGCTCACTGGAACAGGATGGGCACACAAGGACGGCCATTGTGCCACCACAGCAGAGAGAGGCTTATTGTTCAGTAGCATGCTTTTAGCTACAAAAAGTAAATGCCACTACTGTCCCCAAATTAAAAGTACACTATTGGAGGTGGGAAGTGGACAGGGATTGGCTGACAGTGGATTCTTGTTGAATCTGCTTTGGGGTACTTGAGGTTATGCTATTCTGTCCATTTTTATGTTTTTGAAACATAACATTTGATGAAAATGCTCCTACTTTAATATTCTTGTGAGTGATGGGTGCATGCACACACCTGTAGTCCATGGTACTCGGGAGGCCAAGGCAGGAAGATCACAAGTTCAAAGCCAGTCTGGGTAACTTAACAAGACTCTGTCTCAAAATAAAATACATTTAAAAAAAAAAAAAAAAGAAGAAGGTGGCCTGGGGATATAGCTCAGGGGTAAAGCACCTCAGGGTTCAATCCCTAATAGTGCAAAATAAATTTAAAATACAATAAAATTAAAAAGCTGAGGCTATGGCTCAGTTGTATTTGTAATACTTGCATAGTTTTTGTAAGGCCCTGGGTTCAATCCCCACTACTGAAAAAATAAGATGTTCCCACTCTTGCTCTGATATGTGGTGTTGAAACGTTGGGTTGATAGTCAGACCCAGGGCTGTGTCTTCAGAACCCTGTGACCTTGGGCAAGCTTTATTTTATGTCACTGAGCTGGGTTCCTCTTTTGGAAGTCAGCCATGACTGCGTGGTACAGCGCCCAGCAGAGAATCAAATACTGAAATCATCATCAGGAAATACTGAGATACTCCATCTAGAAGACAAGATTGGCGTTTGGAACAATATCTAGGTTGTGTGAAACTGTGGTTTTCACAACATTTTTATGTGTTAAGAAATAGGTAAGTCAGTGTTTCATCATCGTTGGATAAGAAAATGATTCAAAAGTGAAAACAGCTAGTTTGACAGATCTGGGACTAGAGTCCAGGTTGTCTTCACCACTAAACGTGATAATTTAGGACTCGGTATATTGGAAGGATAGGCTCATCAAGAGACCTGCTGCATTCTTAGCAACACCACAGGTGCTAAACAGGGTGAGAGTGTGTGTGCGGTGTGTGTGTGGAACTTGAGTGTTTATTTTCTCAGAGGCACTGAGCATAGCAGAGACTGTGACAATGTAGACAGTCCTGCTCCTCCCTGCTGCTACTTGAAGCTCTGCATAGATACAGTGTCTCCCCCTGCCCACTGGAATGCTGAGTTCCATTGTAAGTGAAGACTGTGGACGTGGCCAGCAAGACTCTTCCTCGAGTATGGCATCCCTTGGGTGCCTGGTCAGTGACCCTTTCCCTCTTACCCAGCCCAGAGGCAGTAGTGCCAAAAAGTCTTTTTCATCTTGATTAAAACAGCTTAAGATTTTTCCCTCTCAATGCATGAGCGGCGGGTAAAGTAAGTCTCCTTACTTTAAAACAACTGGCATTCCCACAGTGTCCATGCCGACCCAGAACATGAGGCCCTTCTGTGACCCGCCTAGTCCAAATGTGCAGCAGATGGCAGCCCCTGCCGTCCTTTATCAGGTTATGTAGGTAGGTCTGAATCCCAAGCTGCAAAAAAGAAAAGGCCTAGCTGAAAATATTATCTCCTAGTCTTTCTGTCTTGTCTTGAAGGTGCTTGACATCCTCCAGCACATCCAGACCCTCGACCCCGGGCAGCACGGGGCGGTGGGCTATCTGGTGCAGCACACGCTCGAGCACATCGAGCGCAAAAAGGAGGAGGTAGGCGTGGAGGTCAAGCTGCGCTCTGACGAGAAGCACAGGGATGTCTGCTACTCCATTGGGCTCATTATGAAGCATAAGAGGTGAGTGTCGTGGGTCCTCCTGTCCTCCGGAGCCATCCCAGCGGGGCCGCAGTGGGCGCAGGAGACGGCTGGAGGAGGATCTGCCTCTTGGAGCAGCAGCTGGGTGCCCCTGATTGCTACCTCACCGAGTGCCCGCCACCGAAGACAAGGCTGAGCTGCCTCATCACATTTGTTTTTAAGCAGTGACTCACTTTTCTAACTGACCTCCAGACCCTTCTCTGTGCAGGAAGATGCAAGCAACTCTACGCACAGAGTTGTTTCTCTCATTCTTCATTGTTCTTAACCTCTTCCCCTTTAACCTCCATCTCTTCAAGTCTGAGTCGTGGGTATGGATTTCTGGCACCATAGTCTGTGCATGTGCTCTGTTTACCAGGCCAAACTGACCTCTCCAAACTGACGATACTGGTTCACATCCCAGCGACAAAGGAGGAACTGAGAGTTCCTGTTAGCACCAAGTGTCACTGCTAGGCCTTTAAAAATGTCCTTAAGTACAAGCTACTTCATTATGATTTTAATTTACATTTCCCTAATTCCCAAGCAGGCTGAGGTTCTTTCTATAGGTTTCCTGACATCCGGGCTCCCTTCAGGAAGTGCTGCTTCAGGTGTTTTGCTTATTCTCTGCACAGTACCCATCTTCCTTACTGACCTGTCATCATCCTGTCCTTGTTCTGCACACTGGTGTCTGTGTGACAAGTCGCAGCTGTCTTCCCAGGTTGGGAATTCCATTCCTTTAGTGTGTCCTTTTTTAAAAAAACTTTGTTATGGAAATTTCCACACACAGAAGAGTAGAGAGGGGAGTGAGAGGAACCAGGGTGAGGTTCCTGTCACGGAGTCTCAGGAGCGCTCTCATTGCCCACCTCCACCCTTCGTCCCCTCCTCCCCACTGTAACTCACACCAGGTGCCATACCACTGCATACTAGTTCAGTATGTGTCTTCAGAAGGGAAGGGCTCACTTGCGCTCGCTTTAATACATTTACCATTCTGTTGTCACATCGAAAAATAAGCAGTTCTTGAGCCTCACCCAGCATCTTGTCCAAAGCTGTTTCCCTGGTTACCCTGTTTTTGATGGAGTCTGTCTGAATCAGGGTCTTTTATTCTCTTAATTGTATTACTGTCAAATTAATTGGTTTTCTTTGTGAATTGTATTTTTAGCACCTCATTTAAGAATTGTTTCCTGTCAAAGATACTTTATTTTAGAAGTCCTGCGTTGCATACCTAGGTCTTTGCTTTACTAACGATCCCTGTTGGCGTGTTGTGATCAGGTCAGTGTCCTGATGCCTTTACTTTTGGATGACCAGTTGCCCTGTCACTCTTCATTGAAAAGTTCAGTCTTTTCTAAATGAAAAGTGGTGTGTTGACAGTAAGAGCGTTTATAGAGGGGCAGGGTGGCCCGAGCCTCTATACTAACACGAGTAACAGCAGGTGAATTGGTAAAAACGTGAACTTAAGAGAAGTGAAGCCATTATCTCTGTGTTTCACAGGCGCTGTGACAGGTTCCCAGAGAGTTGACTTGTCATTCCTCCTCTGTTGGTCAGGTATGGCTATAACTGTGTGATCTACGGCTGGGACCCCACCTGCATGATGGGACACGAATGGATCCGAAACATGAACGTGCACAGCCTGCCTCACGGCCATCACCAGCCCTTCTACAACGTGCTGGTGGAGGATGGCTCCTGTCGATACGCAGCCCAAGGTGAGAGGCTGGCCCTGTCGGGACATTCCACGACACCTGGGCATATTTTAAGCACAAATTTGAATACTCATACATGGGTCTTCAGTACATTTAGAGGTGGCACTGGTCCTATGGCTAACCTCGTAGGACCATACTCAGCTAAACATGGCTGGGTGCGCACTGGTGTAGCCCATGTCCTCTGTCCCCCTGAGACTGGCTGCCAGTTGTTTTCTCTCGTTTCTTCGTTTCTTCGTTGTTCTTAGCCTCTTCCCCTTTGATCTCCATCTCTTCAAGTCTGAGTCCCAGAGATACCCTCTGGTGGCCATTTGCGGGAACTGCAATCCACACTACTGGCGCTCAGGGTCAGCAGGCGTTGGTAACCCTTGATAGGTGTTTGTGGCCACTGCCCTTCCTAACAGGTGCCAGCCCAGGGCAGATCTGAGATGGGGGCCATTGGGACTGAGATGGAGGCTGGAGGGCAAAAAACCCTCAGCAAGTCTGCCTTCTCTTTGTCCCCAATGCTTTCCACCTCTGTCTAATGGGTCGGATTGGTTGTATGCCTGATTGCCAAAGGTTCACATTAATTTTATTAACACGAGTGCTGACGGAGCAGGCAGGCAGCAGCCTGATGTGTGTCATCTCCATGTGAGAACCCCTGTCATTTTATACCTGCTGAGACTGAGGCACGTGAGGCCAGTTACTTTTAACTTGGGAGAATGAACTTGAAGCCGGCTTGACAGAGAACTTCACCCTCACCCATCATGCCGCACCTCTTTATTTCTGGCCTGAAACATGAAACATGAGGCTTGACCTTTGTAAATCCAATAAGAGAAACAATGAATATATAAAAATACCAGAAGTTTACAAAGGGCTGGGGAAAGTTTTTGTGTTAATTATTGTTTATTCATCAAGAGGTTGAAAGAGGATCCTCCAGAGCAGTAATGTCAGAAGTCTGTTTACTGACACCATAGGTCACTTCCCCGTGGCCCTTGTGCTGGGTGAAGTGTAAGAGGATTTTGCTGGGCTTCCCATGTCAGATAGGCTGTGGCAGTCATGTTATTTACCTTTCAAAGCTACATTAAATCAAAAGTCATACAAATACTTTCTAAAAATCAAAAAGTGATTTGGAAATTATTGAATGATTTGCTGGACCATTTGTACCACCACTAATCCCTTAGTGAGCCATTTCATACTGTGCTTCCTGCAGCGTTTTGCAGGAATAAAGGAGAACTTTCTTTTTATCAGCACCCTGGGCCAGTGTCCACAGCTGCACAACCTGCAGTCCCTGTCCACATGGAGGGCTGGTGTGAAGACTTGCAGTCTACACAAGTTTCTGGAAACATTTATATTGACTTGAAAATGGGCTTTTTGGATGGGTGTCTGAATTATCCTGTTGAGGATTCTGGAATTTATCCTTCATCAAATCTAAGTAACATGCAATGTGAGGTTTGCAACAAATAACATTGAAGAAAATTTAATATCTGGGTCAGTTTTACCATCTCTAAAGTGGAGATTGATCTAAGTGGTTGTGAGTAATGTTAGCAAGTTGTCTTGCTTAATTTTAAGTTTTGAGACATGGAAGGGCCTAAAACCTGAAAAGCTGCTCTGGCCTGCAGAGTCCATCTTTGCTGGCAGTTCTGTGGGCACTTGGGACTTCAGTGCTTCCTGAGGGCCAGAGTGAAGGGGAAGGAGTCTTCATGTGCTCCCCAGGTGTGTCAGCACACCTGCTCCTCAGAGTGCTCCCTGCAGCTCTGGGCCCTCTCCTTGGCTCTTGCAACCTTGGTAACCGTTTACATGCTGGTGACTTTCAAAGCCGCATTTCCATCCCGAGCTTCTGGGCTGCACGCCTGCATCTTATAGTCCTTGGTCCTCTGCACACAGTGGGCTCTCAGGATCTTCAGGTGCTTCTCAAAAAAAAAAAAAATCCCCTTTCTCAGCACTAGGGATTGAACCCAGAGATGCTTTATCACTGAGTTACATCCCCAGCCCCTTCAATTTTTAATTTTGAGTCAGGGTCTCACTAAGTGGCTGAGGCTTGAGGCTGACCTTAAATTTATAGTCTTTCCTGCCTCAGCCTCCTGAGTAGCTGGGGTCACAGGCTCATATCACTGTGCCCAGCTTAGATGCTCTTAACACTGGGCTCCCCGGTGCTGCCCCTGCTCCAGCCTGCTCCTGCACGTCTCATCTCACTGTGTGGCACCGGTTGGGGATCAGCTCTGCCTTCTCTGTTTCTTCATCCTCATGCATCCAGCTAGTCAGATGCACGGCCCCCCCCCCCCAATCCCTGGCCCCGGGCCTGGCGCCTCCACTGGGTGTGCGTCTTTCCCGCCTGTGTTATTGCACACTTGCTGCCGAGACAGAACGCACGGTGCTCTTGGCAGTCCAGGCTGCTGTGTGTCCACCTGTGCAGCCTCCCTTCCGTCCCCACCTTCATGCTCCAGCCCGTTCCATGGTTCTCTCCTTGCAGTTGACCTTTTGCTCTCCTTCAGCTCTTCATGCAGGTGGCTGCCCCTTGGGGTTAGGAGGTCCCTCCCTCTCAGAAGCTTCTCTCAGCCCTGCCCTGCACCTTCCTACCTTCCTGAGCTCCCCATCTTCCCAAGTCGGAGCACCCCCACATCCATGGTCTCCTGGGGGATGTAGTGGCTGAGTGTGGCCGTTCACTCTGGTGCGGCCCAGCACTGTGGGTCATCCAGACCCGAGGAGACACTCAACGTTTGGCTACAGGATGGGAGTTCCTGTCCTAGGGAGGGAGGGGGGGACTTGTAAACACAAGGGCCAAACAGTGAGAGAAGTGCAGGTTCCTCTTGTGGTGAACAAGAGGATCATTATTTTTTACAACTTTGGGTTAAGAGCATTTTCAAACACATGAAATAGCTAAAAGAAGAGATGGGATAGCAGACCCATTCCCTCTGGAGATGGATGGAGGGCCTCAGGTTTTGCTGTGCTAGGTGCAAGAATGCTGCAACATCATGACCTCAGTACTCACTCTTGCTTCTTCTAAGAACAAAGACGTGTCGCGTTGCTGAAGTTCCAGAACCACCCCTACCAGACAAGTCACATCGTGGTGGCTGACGTTCAGTCAGTGTTCAGAGGTCCCCATTGCCACAGAACTTTTGTAGCTGTTCTTTGTTATTGTTATTTGAAAATGAGGATCCACCCAGGGTTGCGTACTGAGTCTGGTTGTTCCTTTTCAGTCTCTTGTTCAAGAACAGTGCTTGCTCTTAATGCTCCTTGGCCTTGTTCCTCTTCACCGTGACTCTGGCTGGTTGAAGGGTCCGAGCTGGTTGTCTTGTGAGCTGTCGAGCTTTCAGGATTTGTCTCCTTGTTTTCTTACCTGTGTGTTGTCCTACAGACCAGAAGTTTTCTGGAGCTTGATTAGATCAGGGTAAATATTTTCCTAAGGAAGTTTAATGTCAGGTGCTGTGTGCTCCACTCAGAGGCCCCTGGGACTCAGTGACCCGGCATCACTGATGCTGAGTTTCACCAGATAGCAACTTGCTAAAAGGGACAGTTTTCCCTTTGCAATTAGCAGAAAATCCATGGAGTCACACTGGCATCCCATGAATGTCCCTTCTCTGGTGACCTGTAATTCTGTGGTTTGCTTTGGCACCTATTGGCTGTCCCTCCCTAAGTCATTCTGTGAGAATTGCAGTCTGGGGCGTCTGTTCCCCCAACAGCTTCCCGTGCTGCCCTGCCTCTCCCAACTCCTCCCCTACCCCCACCCCCCCATAAATGCCTAGATTTTTATTTAATCAATGTATTATGATTTTTTGGAACAGTTCTATGCTCACATGAACCCATATTTAGCCAGTGGGAGACCTTCAGAGGCTAAATTTTTAAAACACTCAGATGTGGTTTTAAACATTTCTGGGTTATTTTATTTGCATTTGATTTGGTTTTAGCTGGGTGTGGTGGTGCACACCTATAATCCCAGCTTCTCAGGAGGTTGAGGAAGAAGGATTGCAAAATTGAAGCCAGCCTGGGCAACTTAGCAAGATCCTGTCTCACAATAAAGTAAAAAGGACTGGAGGAATGGCTCAGTCTGGAGGAATGGATCAGTGGTAGAGCGCGCCTAGCACGGATGAAGCCTTGGGTTCACCCCCGCACCACAAATGCACACACACAATTTGTTTTTAAAACTTGTCTTGATCTAAATTTTCAAGCCTTGTCTCCAGTGATTCTACTAACCTGGGTAGAAATCATTAATAATGCTTTTATAGTTATTAGCCCACCATAAAGTGTTGAAAAATAAATTATAAGCCATAAACTTGTATGATATCTTTAAACAAGAGAATTCTTCCCTCAAGATGCCAGATTTCTCCTAAGCAGCATCTTGCATGTATATAACCTGTCGTACCCACCAGGGGGCATGCTTTAACACTGTGGCTGCTGTCCCTGCTGCCTTGTCTATTTCTTAGATACCAGGGAAGACCAGTGTGGTGAATGCTGGGGACAGAAGTCAGCTGCCCACATTGGAAGGTCAGGAATTCAACTGCCATGTGAAAATCTGGTTCTTACATGCTGTGCCTGTAAGGGTGCAGTGTACCTCGTGGGGTGCTCTGAGTGTGGTGTGCCCTCTCCGAGTGATAGTTCCCTTTCCCTAATTTTTCTTATACTTCCACAGTAAACTTTCCACCCACTTAAACAGTCCATGGGAATCTGCATATGCTGGCAAGTGTGGCGACCTGAGTGAGGATCCCCCATACAGGGGTGGGGTGTAAAGTGTCATATAAATTGTGAAAGTCTCAAGCACCGTTCATTTACAGCCTAGCCGTCCCACCCTTCGGTCTCTTGAGACACATTCAGACATATGTATGGATGCCCATGGTCCCTTGTTCAAATAGCAGCACAGTGATCATTCGTGAGGACTTGCCTGGGAAACGGGGGCCTCTCCAGACTGTGGAATACCAAGCTGCAAGTAAATAAGCCAGTTGCAGGTGTTTAGAGTGATTTGTGTAAATACACACGTCAGTACCAAGACTCCTCCAAGGATATACGGGAGATTCACACAGGACCATAAAGACACACTGCTGGTCCTTCCCCACAGGAGGGGGCACCAGGACAGGACCCTACCCACGGAGGACTCAAAGGTCATCTTTCCATAGTATATATTCGTGTATTTTCAGGCAGCTGAAAGTTTAAAATTAATTAAGCAAACACTTTCTCTGAAAACTTCAAGGGAATCGGGGAGACGTCTCAGGATTTTACAGCACTTTTAAGGGTCCCCTGGTTCATCTTTTGCTCAACTAAGTTTTGTGGTTCTGAGGTTCATCCTTATCAAGTACAGTCTTTGAACCTTCTGATGTAATGACTTGGTCTTGTCCCCTCACAGTACACAGTTGCCAACTTCGTGATGTTTTCTCCTGTAGAGGAACATGCTCTGCTTTCCTCTGCTCCCTGGGGCTGGGAGCCAAGCAGGCAAACGCTCCGCATCCTGCCGGGCCCTCCAGCCGCCGGAGTGCCGGGTCACCATCTGCACCTTCACTTCCCTCCTGCGTGCGTCCCAGTGCTGCCTGGACATTTCACAACAGCCTTGGTTGAGGCCCACACCCAGAATTCTGTGCAATAGCTGCCTGGTCGTGTTGTCCCAAGATCTGAGGACTGTAGCCTCTTTTCTTCCCTCTTGCCAATGTGCAGAGGCCAAGAGCTATGGGCATGAAGCTGCTGCTCTGCATCACTGGGGTTGGGGCGGCTGCTACACTGCATGTCTTGATTTCTTTTTTTCTCTTAATTTTTTTTTTTTTAGTTGTAGATGGACACAGTACTTTCATTCATTTATTTTTGTATTTCTATGTGATGCTGAGGATGGAACCCAGTGCCTCACACATGTGAGGAAAGCGCTCCGCTTCTGAGCCCCAGCCCCAGCCCAGCGTGTCGGTTTCGGTTTCTTTAGAGCAGGTCCCCCTGACCTGAGCACGGCCGACATTGTGGCCTACCTGATTCTTCGTGATGGGACCACCTGTGCACGGGAGGGAGTTTGGCAGCATCCTGAGCTCTGCCCGCTACCAGCCAGTAGCAACTCCCAGTTCTGACAACCAAAAATGTCTTCAGGTATTGCCAGGTGTCCCTTTGAGAGCAGAGTGGCCATCAGATGAGCACCAATGCTCCCACAAACTGGCCTCAAAGCAGGTGGACTGTCTCCATCCTGCCTGTCACTGAGAGGTGTAGGGAGTGGTCCCTTAGAGCCAAGGGCACTCGACCTCTTGGTATCCCCAGGTCCTTTCCCTTCCTAATATTCCCACCAGCAAATCGCATGTGGCGTCCTTGGTAGCTGCCTGGCTAAGGCACAGGCCTGTTGCCCTCACTGTAGGCCCTGCACAGAGAATGTGCCTGGGACTGGATTTCAGGGGCAGCAGAGGGCATTTTCAGAGTGTGCAAGCCACCCAGCTTCCACCTTGAAAAACCAAGGTCCCGTGGCCGTGGCTCTGAGCACCAGCCCCCTTCACTCTGCTCCCTCCTCACAGGGGCAGACAGTGTGGGGACCCCCTGTAGCACTGCTACATCTGGTTCCCAGCAGCTCTGGAGGAGCAGGTCCTTGGGCAGGTCCTTCCTCTGTACTGCATCTTGTCTGGCACAGGAGGCATCGAGGGGCTCTGGGCTGTGCTGTGAAGCCACCCCAGCGCCTGGCACGCTGTAAGCCCCTGATTTAAAAGACTCTGTGGGAGACAGCGATCCATGCTACATAGTGTCCTGGTAGCTGGCGTTGGCTCTTCTAAGGCTTTTGCTTTTTGCGGGGGCGGGTGGTACTGGGGATTGAACTCAGGGGCATTCAACCACTGAGCCATGTCCCCAGCCCTATGTTGTATTTAAAGACAGGGTTTCACTGAGTTGCTTAGCACCTCGCCATTGTTGAGGCTGGCCTCAAACTGCCATCCTCCTGCCTCAGCCTCTTGAGTTGCTGGGATTACAGGCAGGGGCCACCATGCCCATCGGCTTTCTGGACTTGTCTAAGTATAGTGTGTGTTTTATCCCCATCTCCCTCATAGCTTCCCCGTTCCTTCACTGCCCAGTGTTTTGCTGAGTTAATGTGCCATTACTTTTATTTGCCCAAGGATGCAAAGTTGATTTTACCAACATTGCTTAAAAGCTTCCATAAGTGCTAAAGTAAACTAGGTGGGTGGTGCCTCTAATTCCAGCAATTTGGGAGGCTGAGACAAGATGATAAGTTCAGGGTCACAAGTTCAAGGCCAGACTCAGCAACTTACCAAGACCCTGTCTCAATAAGGGCTGAGGGTGTAGCTCAATGGGGGTTCAGTCCCCAGAACTATAATTTTTTTTTAATTAGTGCTAAAGTAATCTCCATATGTTCATCCTTGCACATTGTTTATGATTTCTTTAGCAGCATTGATTCTTAAACTGATACATTCCTTGCCACACTCTTAAGAAACACCATATTAGCACAGAATTCCTTTAGACCCTCTTGTTTTGTGGAGAAGAGGAGAAGTATAGATGGAGTCACCCCACTCTTTCCCTCTCTCCAGAGGCAAACATCAGGCCAGGTCGGGCCTTCCGAAAACTGCCTGCATTCACCTGTGTGCCTTGGAGGTGCCAGGCCTCTGCATGCCCTGAGCTGTGCACCGAGATGTCTGTTGCACATCGAGACTTCATATGTCCCCTGTTTGTGTTGGATTGTCTGCACACAGCATGGCTTTGTCTTAATGGGACAGAGGCTGCCTGGGAACACAGCCGTGGGGTGTTCTACCCCGCCAGCTCCTTCCTGGAGCTGGGTCATGGAGGACATGGCTGAGTTTCTTCCAGATCAGAGGTCAGACCCAGTCTCCTGACAGCAAGAAAGGGTACACAAGATGCCATCCTTCCGTTGGTCCCCTGGAGGAGCCATGTCTCGAGTTTGTGGGGGAGACTGAACCTGTCAAAGGACTTCACCCTTTAAACACCTATAATACAATTTTTAAAAAATTTTTTTAGTCGTAGTTGAACACAATACCTTTATTTTATTCATTTACGTTTATGTGGTACTGAGGATCGAACCCAGGGCCTCACACATGCTAGGTGAGCGCTCTATCGCTGAGCCACAACCCCAGCCCCCCCAGTATAATGCCCTTTTGTATAATTCCATTTAAGGCTTATTTCTAGTTATCTAGTGGCAAAGTGGAGAGGGAAGAGGGCCGGGCCTGGGCTGCTGGGTCTTCAGGGCCCGCTTACTGGTGCTCATCTCGCTGGACCATGCAGGAGCTCTGGGAGGTGGCAGGGAACCCTCTTGGTAGCAGAAGCGTGGTGGGTCTGAGGCATGTACCCAGGTGCAGGTGGCTTCTGAAGCTGAGTCACTGCAGAAACAAGTGAGCAATGGTTACCCTATTGTGGCCTTGGGCTATTGGTTAGCTTGGGCCTGAGGGGTGTGACAGGACCCTAAGTGGCCATTCCAAGGAGACTCCACTGGGTTGTTGTTGCCAAATATCTTGCTCAGAGAACAGAAAAATGTTTCTCTTCCCTGTGCAGCCATGGGGGGCCTTTGCCACCTCCCCAGGGCCACACTGCCTTTTTCCTATCACCTCTAAACTCCATGAACATCTGTGGTCTTTCCTTTTCACCCACCTCAAAAATGCCACTTGACAGGAGTGACGGGGTGCTCTGGAGAAAAGACGCTGCTGAAGCTGAAGCATTAACGAGAATGTCCCTGTGCCTCTTTGCCAACAGAAAACCTGGAGTACAACGTGGAGCCTCAGGAGATCTCTCACCCCGACGTGGGGCGCTACTTCTCAGAGTTCACAGGCACTCACTACATCCCCAACGCGGAGCTGGAGATCCGGTACCCGGAAGATCTCGAGTTTGTCTATGAAACAGTGCAGAATATTTACAGTGCAAAGAAAGAGAGCATAGATGAGTAGAGTCCAGAGGAGGACATCGTGCCTTTGCCGCTGCTGCTATCTCCCAAGAGAACAGGGTTCCGGCGGAGACTCTCCAGGAGCCCTCTGGACTCACTGTCAGCAAAGCCACTGCACCAGTGGGCTGGTCGCCTCCTCCCCAGTTGAATGACGTGTGCTCTCCGCCAGCTGCAAAGACAATGTCGCTCTCCGCCTACACTAGTGAATTAACTCGAAAGGCACTGTGTTCAGTGGCATGGCTTGTATGCTTGTCCTGTGGTGACGTTCGTGACATTCTGTCCTCATGAAGTCTCACAGCCAACACCTGTTCTTTTTATCCACTGCCATCCTCTGTCTGTCTCCATGTCTCAGAACATTTCACTCGCTGGGCAGATGGGCTTGTCCATTTGCAGTAATTTCTTTCTGATGTCTCCGTGGGACGTGTGCAGTCTTGAGTCAGGCTTGTCTGTCTGTTACCCTGATTTTCCTGGCGTATTCAGAGGTAAAGTCGTTCGCTGTCTTGGCAGCACCTTGGAGATGGAGACGTCAACAAGCAAATGGTAATTAGAATCTTTAGAACTTATTTTCTTGCTGATACATGAAACACAGATTTTAAGTGTTTGTCTCTCTTTTTTTAATTTAAATTGGGAGAATTAACAGTTTTCCCTTCCAAATTCCTCTCTTGGAATTATGCACATTTCTATAAATCATGAGTTTTCTATTTTATTACATAAGATTCTTTAGGAAATGCATAATAATGGCTTTCGTGGGTTTTTCCACATTCATCTTCTCTTTCTTTAAAATGACTACTTTATTTTTAATCTTAAAAAATCTGCTCCAGTATCATGAGTAGGTCTTAAATCAGTGATGGGTTCTTTTTTTTTTGTAGTGAGCCACAGAGATCTGATGTTGAAATAGTCTCTCTCATAAATTGTACTCTCTGGTCTCCAAAGACCAAAAAGTGGGGTTCCACTTTTCTAATTGAAAAGAAAGAACTAATGAACCTTAATTTTCTTTTTAAAGAAGGAGGGATTCCACGCCCTTGTCATTCCTTAGAGTCACTTCCAGACCCTTTGAATGTGGTGGGGTAGAAAGAAGTCAGTGTCTTTCATGTGAAGCGTGTTGGCTGGTGGGAAAAAAGGGGTGTGTGTGATCTGGCTTCTCGGGCCATCAGTGCCCTGAAGCACCGGGACGAAGCCTGTGTCCTAGTCACTTGGGAAAGCCCGGTCCTGCTCGGGCTGGCTGGCTCCTTTTCCATGTTCTTAGTAACTGAGCTGAAGGGACCGAGTCTGCAGCTCTGGAGTTGCCGCCACTTGCCACCTGCCAGTTCTCAAGTGAGCTAGCTTGTGATTAGCCATAGAGCTCACTCCTGGAGTTAGGACTTAGTTACTTTGCGCTCTGCGTTTAAAATGCATAATCCATTTGCTGTAGCCAGCGAGGCTTTAGGAGGCCGCAGTCCAGCCAGCCTCGCCACGTGTCTGCCATTTGCATGCAGTATTCTCACCGCGTTGAATGACTGCTTCTTGTTTACCCTTTGGAAACCCTGGGATGACCAAGGTTCGGGGAACCCACCTGAGACCACTTCCTAACAAGTGAAGGCCACTAGGCGGTTACTGGAAGGAGATGGGGACTTGGCCGGCCGGCTCCTTCCGCCTGAAGTAGCTGCCACCCAGTGTCTGTGTTCCTCATCAGTCAAATCCTAAGTCAGGTGATTTGAACTTGCATTTGAAAATGTGACCACTCACAACACCTATCCTGCCTGAGGTGGCGGGATTTCACACTACTCTCGCTTAAGGGTAAAAATTAGATAATATGGAATTAACGTTAATGAGATGCATTACTAAGAAACCTTGGAGCATGCTGAGTTATAACTGTTGGTTTTTCAGTTTGATTTCCTTTTTTCTTAGAGTAACATCAAAGCCAAGAAAGATGGTTTTACCTTTACTGACCCAACTGTAAATATGTATCTAGACTGTTTTTAAATGTGTTTCCTCATGAATGCTTCATTTGGCTCCAGGAAGCCTGTATCACCTGTGTAAGTTGGTATTTGGGCACTTTATATTTTTCTAAAAACGTGTTTTGGATCCTGTACTCTAATAAATCATAAGTTTCTTTTTAAAAATTTTTTCCAAAAGTTTTCTCCATTTTAAAAAGCCCTGTTATAAAAGTAGAACTTTCACAATGTTAAAATATGAAATATTTGGATATAGTAACTTCTTTTCTCTTCAAATGAATGCCAAGATTTTTTTGTATAATGATTAATAAATGGAACTTACCCAGAGAAAACCATGCAAATGGCCTGCCCAATTTCGTTTCAGAACAAAAAGCCCAGCCGCAATGAAAGAAGGATCTCTAGCCTCTCTTCTGATGGAGTGTGAAAGGTTTGCCCTGTGAGTCCTTGACAGTGTGGGGTGCCCGTGTGCCGGGGTTTCCTTGCCAGGCCGTCATTTTACCAGCTGTAGTAGCTTTACAGTCCTCGAGAGTATCTTGTTGTCATGCAGATATCGCACCTGTTTGATCATGTGAAAATACACGTCAACTGAGAGCTGCAGATGTCTGCAGGAGAATCAGGTCTGCAGTGTGTCTCGTCAGAGTCGCCCAAGCACTGCTCTACGCATGGTGGACCCAGTGTCCTCTGCAGCGCGCCTCTGCCCTGTTACTGCTATGTGAGGGCAGTAGTTAGGGCTACACAGGGTCAGCGATTTCCTGCCGTCGTGTTCCTCCCGGCCATTAGCACACTGCTATGCAGAGTGACTTTCCCAGGAGGGCGGACAGCGGGTCGAGTCTTCCTAACCTGGTAGGACCTAGAATTCTCACTCCTGGAGATGCTAGTGGCTGTGTTGCATGTGTGTATTGAGCTGCAGGCCAATGTGGAGCCAGGACTCCTGGTAACCCTCCAGCAGCTCTGTGGGCAGGGCCTGTTGGCAGGCGCGGACTATCTCTGTTGCGTGTCCTTCATTATCAAGATGTAAAAAAGCATCCTGACTCAAGGGCTCTACAGAAGCAGGCTGCAGGCAGGGTTGGCTGTGGGCCAAGTTCTGCTGACCCTGCTGAGATGTGCGTGGGCTAAGGTTAGTGCCCACTGCAGGCAGGGAAGTCCAGATGGGACAGCTGGTGGGTGGTGGGAACCCAGGTCTCCCAAGGTTGCCAGGAACCCGTAGCTCCAGCCCTTCAGAGCCACACTGTCAATAAGGAGCAACTCCCTTGCCTTACTTTGTCCCCTGTGGTACTGCGATGGCACACCAGGCCTCATGCACACCAGGCAGGCGCTCCATGCTGAGCCATGCCCCCCCAGCCCCCTCGCAATCCTCTGATCCCTCCCCTCCCAGCTTTATCATTTCAGTTCTGAAATTCTAGAATCTTGAGACTCTAGGACTTCCTTCCTTGATTAAAATGTGCAAATATAGAATAAACATGGCCACTTGGCAGTGATTGCATTAGGGCACTGCAAGTTCTATAATACAGACCCCAGAACACTGTGGCTCAAACCCAAGAGAACTTCCCTGCAGGGGTGACCCTGGGCGGGAGAGGGAGTTGGCTCGCGGCCCTCAACAGGCATTTGGACGCTGTGTAAGTGGCTTCTGAGAGTCCTGGGGCCTCTCCACCCAGCCCTTAGGAGAGGTTTCCCTGAGCCTGGTGCAGAGGCACTTCCTGCACCACCCATCCCACACGAGAGGTGGGACCTGCAGTCCTCATTCCAGTGAAGAGGGGCAGACTGCAGCCACGGTCCATCCTGGAGTGCCACACCATGCCACCTGTGTTGACAGGCATCACCAGTCTCCGGCCCAGTCACCCCGTCTCAGCAGGATGCAGTGGGGTACCCCTTACAGGTCCTGCTGCTGTGGTGAATTCAGACCCCCCCACACACACATATGGCTGTGGAAGGGGAGGAGAGGGTCGGTCCTCCTGGCAGGGGGGTGTTACATACGCTGTACCCACCTCAAGCCAGAACTTGAGTTACAGGGCTGCACCCCAACTCCAGAGGCTGGGGAGTCCCTTCCTGGTGGGACATTTACAGTGGGGGCTCCGCCCTGTGTGCCCCCCACCCTGCGTGGCCTCCACCCGAGGTTCCTGATGGGCTCTGCAGGTTCTCCCTCGGCCTTGGGGATCAGTGACTGACAGCTAGCCCCAAGTCCCTTTTGGAGATGAAGCAGGGACTGGACACCTGTTATCAAAGCTCCCGTTAGGGAGAAGGAGGGAGGAGACACCCCGCATCACTGGTCTCCAGCAAGGTGACATCCTGCGGGGTTCCTGCAGACCCCTGCCCTGGCCTGTGGTGACTCAGTGGACCCTGACTGCTCTCCTGGAGGAACGCCCTCCCGTTCTCCATGGCCCAGGCCTCTCTCCAGGCACATCAGGATGGCGTCAGGGCGCGTCCTCCCTGCGCAGCAGAGCCCGTACCTCCCCCGCTCTTCCTGCCTGCCAGTGCGGGAGCCATCCCTAGGCTCGTTCCTTTGTATTTACAATAAGCTTGAATTTCCTCTGAGAAATTTCCAAGGCTACTTAACCACCTACTAGTGCCAGTAAAGTGCTGAAGTTCTCTTCCAGAACATTCCAACCTACTTCGTGGTCTTGTACTGCATATTAACCAAGATGAATCTGGTTGTTTAACTGAAAAATGTTTAATGGTCACTTGTTCAGTGATTTCATCCTTCATTCACTCATTCATTCAATTTTTGCAGGTGGGTCTCAGTGGCCTCACTCTCGGGCTCCAGCCATCCTCCTGCCTCAGCCTCCTGAGTAGCTGGGACTGCAGGCACCCGCCCCTGCGCCCAGCTGCAGACTCCACTTTCAGCACAGGAAGCAGGAGATCCCTGGCTCTTGTTTCCTTGCAGTCTTGAGAGCAGCTCGTTTCTGCCTGAGTGCCTGTCCTTCCTGTCCTTCCCTTGCAAGAAACAGCTAAGAGCAATAGGAGGCTGTGTTCAGTCCGTGCAGGCTGCTGGCCACCTCAGCTAACTAAGGGCTGTGGCTTCCCCTTGCAGGTTGTCAGCAACACCGTCCCAAATGGGACCCCAGCCCAGCTCTCCAGCTCTCTGCCTGCTGCAGGGTCTGCCCAGCCTGCGGGGCCAGGCCTAGCCATAGTTTGTCACAGCGCTTCTCCTCCCAGTGACTTTCTTCAGGTTTATAGTGGGTGTGTGTTCCCATAGGAAGTTCCACTTCCTGCTCAGCTATTCCCAAAATTGAGGACAGTGACACAGAGTCTCTTGGGAAGTGAACTAGCCAGAGCCAGGTGCTTAGTAAACGTGGGAGAGAAGGAACCCGGACAGTTCTCAGGAGACATCTGCATGTTCAAGTTGCAGGATTTAGGGGAAGCTAGAGAGCCCTTGGGACTGGGACAGTGGCCTTCCCATTGCCAACATCCAGTGATTCTCTTGGTTCCTGGACGGTCTATCATGGGTCGCAGGATGATGGTCCCCATTGTCCACTACCATGCAGAGGGCCTGACCCTTGGGATCCTACCATCACCCACTGCAGTGTCTCTCAGCCTGTTTTTTAGCACTGTCCCCTTTCAGAAGCTACAGGGGAGGCTGAGGCAGGAGGATCCAAGTTCAAGGGCAACTTGGAGAGGCCTTATCTCAAAATATAAAAGGGCTGGAGATGTAGCTCAGTGGGAGAACATCCCTGGCACTAGGGGAGAAAACTGCGGGATAAAGCTCAGGAGAAACCATTTTCCTGAGCCTCTGCCACCCTTGAGGGAATGGGTCCCTGCTCTCTTCCCCTCTCTTGCTGGTTGATGCTGGTGCCTATTCTTTGAGGGTCTGCCAAAAGTGCTGCCTTTCCTTGCGCCAGGAGCTTTGGTGAATACAGGAGAAGGACATCTCTGTCCCCTGTAAGGGCTAAAATGTCTACTGTGGACAAAGACCTTTTGGATTATATGCTACGAAATCCTCTTTGCTTAGTATATTGACTCCACCCACCCAGATCTCTTGAAGGCTGTTTCTTTTTTAAAAGTCCCCAATTATGGGCTGGGGCTCAGTGGTAGCACACTTGTCTGGCATGTGTGAGGCCCTGGGTTTGGTCCTCAGAGCACCACATAAAAATAAATACATAAAGTAAAGGTATTGTGTCCAACTACAACTAAAATATATATATATATATTAAAGCCCCCAATTAATTGAAAGGGTTTTATGTTTTGTTGCCTCTTATAAAAATGGGATAATCAGGGCTATCCCGGCTCAGGCCTAAGTCGCGGCGACAGGGCTAAAGTCACTAAGAAAGTTGGAATCCTTGGTAAAGATGGGACCCACTACGGTGCCTCCCTCCAGAAAATGGTGAAGAAAACCGAAATCCACCAGCAGGCCAAGTACACTCATCCCTTCTGTGACAAAACCAAGATGAAGAGATGGGCTGTGGGCACTGTGGTTCCTGCAGGAAAACCGTGGCTGGGGTGCCTGGCCCTACGGCCCCACGTCTGCCGTCACCGTCTTCAGAAGGCCGAAGGAATTGAAGGACCAGCCGAAAGTCCCACCATATCACAAAACTGTGGCTTGCTGTTGGTTGCGTTAACTGGGTGTTCTGATGTGACTGCATTCATATTGCCCCCTCAAAAGTGATTTGTAAATGGAAGCCCTTCCAATTTGAATTGGAAAGTTTTGCTGAGACGGGTTATTGTGATCAGGTTTTTTCCTCCAGTAGTCAGATGACAATGGTCTGAAACTAAGTCTTACAGCTTGGGTGAGTATATGCTGAGCTTTTTTTTTTTTTTTTTTTTTTTTTTTTTAACCACTGTTCAACTTCTCAGAGACACATTGACAGATTGTGCACAGTTTGTTTTAAAGGTAGAATGTGCTAAAATACACAAAGGACATATAAAAACTGAAAAACAAATGGGATAAGAGAAGTGGAGTGGGAAGACTCCGGGCAACAGCTACTGTCACCTGAAATGATTTCCTAAGTATTTCCACGAGGTTAGTTAGAAAAATTTGAAAGCCCAAGGACCCCTCAGCGATCGGTGATTTGCTACCAATGGGAACGATGAGGCCCGTGACGGTGAAGAGACCTTGATTTGGCCAAGGGTCTCGGAACCTGGGCCTTTGGGCCGGACCACAGGGGCATTTCTCCTGCCCTCCCCCCAGTTGCCTCCTGGGTAGGGGCTTTGTGCCCTCAGACACCCTCTAGTGATGCCATCCCTGATTATTTGGGACTCACGCCTTGTTTGCTCAGCGAGCTCCTGGCCAGGTCATTCCACTGGCATTTGTTTGGTTGAAGGAAAAGAGGACAGGCTCTCCCTCTGTCCCAGCAGTCTGTGCGCTGGAAGTTTGGGGAAACCCTGTTCCGAGCCTGCAGAGGCTTTTTACGGGGAGTCGCTTCTGCCAGTGCTGTTTCCTCTACAGCAGGGGCTGCCCAACTGTTTCTGCGAAGGGCCAGATAGTATGCCGTTCTGGGTTCCTGGGCCAGATGGTTGCTGTCGCAATTACTCTGCCATTGCGGTAGGAAGCAGCCGCAGACAGCTCATTTCAGAGCGAGTGTGGCTGTGGGCCAGGGTGGCCCTCGGCCTGCGTGTGCCTAAAGAAACACCTAGACTTGTTCTTTTAAGGAAGTCTAAGCAACATCAAAATTTTGAAAAGGGTTGTGGGTCAGATAGAGCTCGCACTTAGCATCCTCGAGGCCCAGAGCACAATCCCCACCTCCCAAGCATACAAAAAGTTGGGGGAAAAAGTGGAATAGAAACCCAGGTGCCCAGCACCAGGACTCACCATTGGACACCGGCTGTAGCTTCTTTATCTTCTTTTCAAGGTTGTGTGCCCTTTCCCCTGGGCCATTTGAAGACATCTCCAACTATCCCGAACTTCTCCCTGAGTATTTGAGCTTATATCTCCGAAGGATGAGAACACAGTACCAAGCATACCTAAGGCGATTAATAGTGACGCAAAAAGTACATCCAAAACATGAAACTGGGTGTTTGGGATCAACCACTTTATCATAAAATCTTAGGCCACTTCAGTTTGGAGCCACACCCTGGTCTATAGCTGGAGTCAGAGTAGAAGTGGGTAGGGTTGGAACCGTCAAAGAAAACGACAGTTGAAGAGCCGACCCTGGGCTGAGGTGCGGCTCGGGGCAGGGCACTTCCTAGCAAGCACAAGGCCCTGTGTTCCAACCTCAGCCATCCATGCCGAGCCCCTTGGCCCACGGTGAACCTTGAGGTTGCCAACAACAAAACAACTGCTGTCTCAGGTAAACCTAGGTTCCGGAACCTCCTCTCACCCTGGAGAAACCATCTGCTGCAGCAGGGAGCTCTACCATCCTTGAGGGAATGGGTCCCTTGCGCTTTCCAGACACCGTTGAGTGGGAATCCACAGGACAAGCACCATATCCTGTGTCCCCAGGCCCAGTGCTGAGCCCCTAACCCCCACAGGGCCTCACGAGGCTGTGCAGAGTCAGCGACCCCAGAGGTCCCTTGTAGAGGCCTAGGCACCATCCTGTGCTCTCCTGATTTTTAAAATTAGTCATATCATCTAAGATCTTGACTTAATCCACCACATTCACTAAGAGAAGCTATTTGGGTCAAGGCAGGAGAACGGCCCATCCAGAGTTGGGAGCTGCGACTTGTCCCTATGTGAGGCAGGATGGCTCTCAGCAGCTGCGTCTGCAGAAAACAGAACCGTCTCTTCTCAGGGTGCCAGTGAGCCAGGAAGCGCTGACGCGTGGAGATGCTGACTCTGTTCACACCCTCGCTGCCTGCCCAGCGGCTGCCCCGGCCACGCAGGGGCCCGGCCTTTGGTGTGCTGGCCCCAGCCCCTCTCTTTCTCTTAAGCAGCAGGCCAGCCGGCTGCGTCTTCCATGCGTCTTCTCAGTGCTGGGGCTCTAACCAGGACTTTGCAAGCTCTACCACTGAGCTGCTGCACCCCCAAGCCCACGTGTGCACGCGCACGTGTGTGTGTGTGTGTGTATGGTTTTTGTTTTTGGTACCCGGGACTGAACTCAGGGGCACTCGACCACTGAGCCCCATCCCCAGCCCTATGTTGTATTTTATTTAGAGTCAGGGTCTCACTGAGTTGCTTAGGGCCTCGCTAAGTGGCCGAGGCTGGCTTTGAACTCGCAATCCTCCTGTCTCAGCCTCCTGAGCTGCTGGGATTACAGGTGTGCACCAACACGCCTAGATTTTCTTTTTCCTGTATTGCCCAGGCAGGGCCCCAACTCCTGACCTCAGGCAGTCCTCCTGCCTCTCCCTTCCAAGTGGCTGGGACTACCAGTGTGCACCCCTGCACCTGGCCGTGGTGCCCCTGTAATGCTCTGCTTCTCCTTCCTCTCGCCTTTTGGGAGTTTTTTCTGATCACTGGACAACAGACACGTTCTTATGCACAATGTCACTGTCCTTAGAGAACTTCTGATTTGTCCTCAGAGAACTTGGGAGCGTCTGTCTGGAGAAGCCGGACCCAGAGTCCCCCTGTTTTGACTGCAGAGACCACAGCTGGGCTGGCTGGGCCCTCAGCCTCAGGGACACTGTGGCTGGAGACTTCGGCTTTGCTTCTCCCTGTTTGCATCTGGCGGGCCCTTGTCTGCTTGCTGGGTTGGGGGCTTGGGGTCGTCGTCGTCGTCATCTTCTGTGGCCACTGCTTTCAGGTCACGAGCCCCGTATGGACACAGTCAGTGGAAGTTTGTGGCCCTCTTCCCAAGCTGAGAGACTGGTGCAGATGCGTGGGCGGCAAGGAGTGAAGGACCCCGGGTGATGGAGCCCAAGCCGCAGCCAGCTCTGGGGCCCTCTGGCTGGCACCTGTCTCCACAGCGCCCTCTGCTGGGAGGCTCCTTGTTTGGAGTTCTTGCAGGCTTCAGTGGGAATGGCAATGCGGGGCTCCCGGGTCAACCTTCACGTTGGACTTTCAGCCCTGCACTGCCTGGGTCCACAGCGACAGACACATAAGAGGCAGGCGAACACTTCTAGAATGTTAGATGAAGTCCCTGCACTTCCCTGTGACAGGATACTGCCAGGAAGCGCACGCATTTCACACTGAGCCCCTTTCTATACCAACCGTGCACATACTCAGAGTTCTCCCAGTTTATACACAAACAAACAAAGGCTCAGAGAGGTTGAGTAACTTGCCCAAGATGCCACAGCTGCTGAGTAACAGGGTCCCAGCCCAGCTCCACCTGACCCCAGACCTGAGCTGCTGTTTGCCTTTCCCCGGGTGGGTTAGTTGTAACGCCTTCTCCCGGGAACAACGAGAAGAGTGCAGTCCTCCCTGGGAAGACGGCTGGGGTCTCCAGTCATCTGTGACACGGTTGCCACAAGCGCTGTTTAACTGAGTGAATGAAGCTCAGAAGAGTAGACTCAGCCCCTGGCGTCCCTCAGCCAAAGCAGTAGTTATTTATGTGCCCGTTGTCACTCTGCCTTTCCAGGGATTGGAAACTGCCAACCAAAGACGCTTGGAGGGCCGCCTGGTTTTCCCTGGTTCCCAAGCTGGCCGCTGGGTCAGGTGTGTGAGAGGGTGGTCCTCTGGGAGCTGAGAGTCCTCTTCTGTCACAGCTCCCACCGACCATTTTTCTTAATTTTTCACCGATACCCTGCGAGTGCCATTTGCCATTTTTTGCTCCCTTGAGTGTGGCCTTGCTTTCTGCTTGGAGCTGGGGGTGGATATGTTGCCACCGGCCAGAAGGGCTGCTTCTGGGTCTGAACTGTGGTGGGTTTGCGATGTGTGGAGCGGCGGTCCCCAAGTGAGCCAAGTAGGGCGTGGACGGAGACCCCCAGCAAGGTGGTGCTTGGGGTAATAGAGACAATCAGATGGCTCTGGAGGGAGGGAGGGCAAAGACAGCTGGGCGAATGTGTCGTCGTTTAATCTCATCAGGACAGACTGCGTGCTGTCACTGTCACTGTCTAGGCAGTGAGTCACCCCCAGCGTGGGCTGCTCAGCATCAGGAACAGCGACACACCCTCTAAGCCCTCAAAGCTCCTGGCCCTTGGCAGCCTGTGCAGAGAAGACAGCTGGGCAGGGACAGGAGGGAGCCAGCAGCACGCAGGACGGCCCCAGTGTCGGGCCACACACCCAGGCTCGGCTGCCCGCCCCCAAGGAACCCAATCGGGGTGACTTCCCACTTTCCTTCCCTGGGTGGCTCAGAAGAAAGAGGAGCGGTGGCCGCCTGTCGGCCGTGTCCCTGCCGAGCTGAGGTCCCAGGCTGCAGGCCGGCCTGCCCTCCCGACCCGCGGTTGCTCCACAGCCTGGAGATGCTGTCCCCGGGAGCCTGTCATCTTAAATGACACTGCCGCTGCCTCCTGGAGCCTGGAGAGCTGCGGGTCTCAGGCTGCGGGGTGAGGTGCCGAAGGTTATTACCCTCAGGAGCTCAGATCCTGGGAGAGGTCGCAGGAGCAGGCCGGCCCTCCCAAGGACTTCTTAGGGCACTGCTGTGGACCCGCCCTGGGTCCTCTCCACCCTGGGGACTGACTGAGAAAGGAGGCAGCTCCGCCCCACCCGGAGCCAGGACCCATCTCCTCGCTTAGGCCAAGAGCCACGTGGCTCTGCATGACCTGGGGTTTCCCTAGAGGTGTCCCCCAGCCTCCAGGAGGAGACTGACTCCCTGGGCAGCTCGGGGGGTCTCAGGAGGTCAGCGTGGGCCTCTCGTCGGGCTGCAGGGGCTCTTGAGGCCTCTGCTGGGCTCCTCCTTCCCATCCAACGGGATGAAGGGTGCCAAGCCCCGGGCCACTCCCTGTCACTCCCTCCGCTCCATCTGCAGCCTCTGCTTCCCCACAGCCTCCGCCCTCGCGGGCCCCCGTGGCTTACCTGCCTCCCCCTGGTCTTCCTCACACCTGCGGCTCCTTGAGTTACTCCCTTGCTGGGTGGCTTCCCATGGCCCGCGGGGTGACGTCCAGACGCCCAGCTGAACACCCTCCCACAAGCCGACTCTGCTTCAGCCTTAGGTCCCAGGCTCCGGGACCTCCTTAGTCGCCTGGTGGAACCCCACCTCCGTCACCACCACCTGGGCTTGGCCCAGCCCCAGCCCCAGCCTCGATTTGCTGGGAGCTGCTGGCTGCGCTCCACACCCCCAAACCCTGCTCGGTGGCTGGGCCTGGCCTTCTGCTCACCATGGCCCCATGGCCCTGCCCCTCTGGATTTTTATTTCCCGCCTGTGTGTCCCCAAGGGCTTTGAGCACAGGGGCTTCTAGGCATATCCCCTGCATCCAACAGCGTCTGGCGTCTGCTAAGCTGAATTGAAGATGCCTTGCTGTTTTGAAAGAAACCATCCCTCCTTCCTCCTTATGAACAGACCCAGAATTGGTTCTAGTCCCAAGACAGGAACAAGCTATGTGTGGTGGAAGCCAGGATGGTTACCCTAGTTTGCCAGCTACTGGCTTGGGGGGGAGAGTGCGGCTCAATCTGGCATCTACCAAGCCACAGGAAAAGGTTGGTAAGATTCTGCTCTGTAATGAAAGAAGAGAGACTTTCCTTTCTTCTTGCTCTCTTCTTGATGTGAGTCTACTCAAGAGAGAATGTGATGTCAGTGCCGCTGCAACTACATTGCAACCAAGAGACAAAGAGAAAGACCTGAAGAATCATAGAAATGCCAACCCAGAGCTCCTAATTTGCTGAGCTGCTGTTCTACCCTGGAAGTGCCCGTCTCTCACTTGTTAGTAGGAAAGAGAATATAGGTCTGTGATGGTTTGACTAAGTATTCTTCACACAAAGTCTAACAAGTCCCGAAGAGACTAAATTATGCTCCATTGTTATTCCCTGATGTGAGTCGGGGCTCATTAGTGCAAAGAGAAGGCCGCTCTGTACAGCTTCTTCCTGTTTGTCTCCCAACCTTGAATCTTTCCCTGTTCACTTTCCAATCAAACGGGGGCTCCTGGAGGAGAAAGTCTGTGGCCAGAATGCAGTTACTGGGGAACAAGGGTCCCCAGGAGCCCTGCAGGAGGGGCCATCTGTCACCTCGTGTGGGTCTTAGAGAAGCCCAGCTGTGTCCCCCCACCACCTCCCAGGTCCCAGAACCAGCTGAAGACAGCAGGCTCCGGGTGGGTGGGCTGCTGAGCGCCCTCCCAGGAGGACGGCCAGGGGAGAGCCTGCGAGGGGAACCGTCACAGACCTGCAAAGATGTGAGAGGCTCCCGGGCTCCAAAGCATCGCATCCCTGGGGGTGACGCAATAAGGCAACTCGTCCTGGCCACAGGCCTGCCAGGAGGGCCCTGTTACGTTATTCACACCTTAAGAGGGGAATTCAAGGCCAAAGACCTGGCTCAGACTGCAGACCTGGTCACACCTGGCCTTTCGGGGGCCAGCACACTGGGTCTTAAAATCTGACTCTCAAAGTCTGGTCCCTGGACCGGTCGCATCAGCAGCCCCTGGGGACTTGTTAGAAATACAGCTTCTTGGGCCCTGAATCCACTAAGTTGGGGTCTCGGGGGCTGAAGCCCAGGACTCCCTGGTGCACACCAAGTATGGGAGCCACTGGGGGGGGGGGGCAGCCTATGCACAGAGGGACTGACGACTGTAAAGCACGTATCTGTCAGCGTGGGGTTTGGGGTGTCCCTAAAGGCTTTTGTGAAAGATGATTCAGGGCTGCCTTGTTGGCTTTTTGGAAAGTAATATTCCAGTCGGGGTGTAGCTCGGTGGTAGAGCACATGCTTAGCCAGAGCAAAACTATTTTAAATTTTAAAATATTTTCAAATTAAAAAAAATTAATAATCTATTTATTATGAATGAAAATTCACAACACCATGTCTTTCCAAGATTTCATGTTGAATTTGCAAATATCATTATTTCAGTTATAAATTGACTATGTTTTATAATCACTTCCAGGTTGTTTTTTTTTTTTAGGCACTTAATTAAAATCTCTTGAGTACTTTAAGTGCACTAATGGACTTAATGTATTTGATTTCTTCTGAAGCACTTTTTAAAGCCTTCCCCAGTACTTCCCCATGAACTCTTCTGAACTTTAAAATGACAAGTCTTCATTCCTTCAAACAGCTGTGTCCTGTTTACAAACTTAGTGTAAAAAGTCTCTTAAAACTTTCCAGTTGGGCTGTGGCTGTGGCTCCGTGGTGGAGCGCTGGCCTAGCATGTGGGAGGCACTGGGTTCGATTCTCAGCACCATGTAAAAAAAATAATAACGAAAATAAAAAAAAAATTAAAAAAAAACTTTCCAGTTAAAACCTGGCCCATAGAGCAGTATGAGTGAACCCAACACTGCTGACCCGTGCACTTTAAAATGGCCAAGATGGTGCACGGCGTGTTCCATGTTTTTTGCCAAATTTTCAGAAGGATCTGGCCATAGTCGAGTCCTTCACTTACAGTTGAAATCCCCAGGCCTTTCTGTCTGATGGTGACGAATTCTCTTAAATATTTCAAACCCTTAAACACAGCTTCTCCTGTGACACAGGCCCCGAAAGAAAGGGGAAGCGAGCTGGGGATCGGCTCCACCTGATCCTTTCTGCACTTCAGGCTCCACCTTTTGGGGATTCAAGATCCCGATTAAGAAGAGCACTGTCCACCTCTGGCCAACTGGCAGTCCCCACCCAGCGCAGGCTGCTGAAAACGGCGTTGGGGCCAGGAAGGGGAGTCCATTTCCCAGGGACCCCAGCTGAACGGCCCCGTCACTGTGCGGAGGAGACCGCAGGCCGCTCACCTCACCTGACCGCTCAGCTCCAAGCCCGATTCCCACATCCCAGTCCTGACCGCAGCTGGAACCTCTGGCCTGTCCTCTCACCCTCACTTCCTTCCCACCTGCCAGGCCCCTGCTCACCCCACAGCCCTGGCTTCTCCTTCCGCAGGAGGCTGGTGTGAGCCGAGGTCGTGGGGAAGCGTCATCCAGTGAGGAGGACTCAACCCCGTGTCTGAGGCTAAGAGGGGACTGAGGCCAGGGGACCGTGGGGCCAGGGGAATCCATCCTGGTGAGGCAGGTGAAGCAGCGGCCAGGTGTGCGTTTCCCTCCCAGCAGGCCGTGCCCCCCGCCCCCGCCTGCCATTTGTGCTCCTCCATGTCTGAGGGGTGACGCCATGCCCTCCTGGGAACACAGGTCACCTCTAGGCCCTGGGGACACTGGCCCTGTGGTTGCCTCCCACCAAGTGTGGGGTCCCGGAACCAGTGTGACAGGATGCCGAAGCCACCTGGAGTGTCGCTAGATGGCGCATCTCCATGCAGATTGACTGGGGTGACTGGAGCCGGCAGGTGGTGGCAAAGAGGAGTATTCGCTTCAGCCTATGGGACACTTGCTCAGGGCGAGGACATCAGTTAGCCTAGCATCTCTCCAGGGGGGACATTCACACACAATCAGCCAGCTCAAGTTGGCAGGTGTGGTGGCCCACGTCTGCAACCCCAGCACCTGGGGAGGCTCAGGCAGGAGGATCACAAGTTCAAGGCCAGCCTGGGCAACTTAGCTGGGCCCTGTCCCCAAATCAAAATGGCTGGGATGTAGCTCAGTGGTTGAGTGCCCCTGGGTTCAATCCCTGGGAAAAGGAAAGGGAGGGGAGGGGGAGGGGAGGGGAGGTTGAAAGTCCGCAGTGAGCCAGGAGCAGCCCGGCCTTGGCACCTCCTGGACACGACAGGGCTGGAGGGGGCTGCCCCTCCAGGAGGCTGAAGACGGTCCCTTGCTAGGACCAGAAGCGGGTCAGGATGCCTCTGTAACGGCGTGTGCCCTTGGGTCCTCATGACCACTCAGCCAACAGCGCTCTGTTGTTAGGAACCTGCTTTGGAGATAAAGAAACTGAGGCTCAGGAGGAGGAGCCTGGCTGCTCAAGGTGACAAGGGAAAAGAAACAGATGTCAGAGAGTCCTGGCTCCCTGGGGGAGCCCAGTGGCATCACCTGCTGTTTCTGGGTTCGGAGATGGGAAGCCCCAGGTCTTGATGGTTTCTGATTCCCTTGCCCCGGGCACTAGTGGGCAGCAGAGTTTTATAGTTGACCATGAGCCCAACAGTGGGAGACTCCGGTTCAAATCCTGCGCCTGTTACTGGCACCAGCAGCATCAGTAAGTGGCAGACACCCAGACGGCTGCCGGCGTGGCTCCGAGCATCCTCACCGCAGCCCTGGGCTGTGACACCCACTGCCCTGGCTTTATAGATGAAGGTGTGGGGCACAGGGCTGTGAAGCCAGGATTGGGACCCCCAACGGCCCACTCCCCATTGGCCATCTCTATTGAACGGGGGATCCATGGATGCAGGTGACAAGTTGTGACGCTATGACACTGTTTGCAAGCCCCTGGGCAGGGAGGGCGTGTCTCCGCTGAAGCTCTTTGAACATCATGGATAAAAGAAAGAAGCATTACCCAGCAGCCCTTGCACACTACAAGTTTCTAAGTTATTTATAAAAGCCTGCTGGAGCCAGGGACTTCCAGGGGCGGAGGTGTGTTCGGGAGACTAAGAATAGTGGCGGGGGCCTGCCGGGTGACATCAGGAGCCGCCATATGTCTGCATCCCTCACAGCAGTCCGCAGCAGGGTTCCCCCGGCTGAGCCTCAGCTGCCCTGGGGACTGTCCCTCCTGAGAGGGCTGCACTGAGCCTGGGGCAGGGGGAGGAGGGGCTGGGGGTCCCCAGCGGAGCCGGCTGTAGCTTGAGTCTGGAGGTGTCTCATCTGTCACTCTCCTGTCCCCATCACCCGCTGTTTGCTGAAGGCTGGCCTCTGGCCTGACCCACAGGAGAGGACAAAGGGCAGAGGCCAGCAGGGGAGGGGCTGGGGGGTCCCGGGGGGCCTCTGTTCTCCACCCCTCTCTCAGTATCCCCTGGGGAGGGACTTCTAACCAAGAGGAGCCTGACTGTCCCCCTGTCCCCTTAACGGGGTGCTCTGGGGAATTCTTGTGCACCGTGGAGCATCAGAATGTTCACAAGTGAAAGGAGACTGTGGTCCTGAGCTTCATCAACCCCCCGCCAACAGCTGTCTAGTGACTTCTTCCAGAATCAAACTAAAAACTGTGGGGATAGAGAATAAAGAGTCAAGTCCAACCAAGGTGAAGCCCTGGTCCCACCTGGAGCTCTGAGCTTGTAGTGGAGGGAGGGGTTGGAGGGGTGGGGCTGGGGGAAGGGAAGGGGACCTGAGCAGGATGACTTGAAATGGAAACCAGCATGCAGGTTCCTCACAGGACTCGGCAATCCCACCCCTAAGGATGAGACCCCTATCTGGGAGAGACATCTGTCTGCTGCTCACACACCAGAACCTAAAATAGCCTGGATGTGGAACCACCAGCCGTCCATCAGCAGACGCAGGGGGAAAGGACAAGGGCTCCCTCAATGCACCTGTGTGTGCGTGTGCACACGTGCGTGCAACTCGGCTCGCATTCGGGGCCCCTACGGAAGCACATCCCCATTCTCCGTCACAGCTGGAGTTGCTCTCTTTAGGGACCACCCTGGTCAGGGAGGTGTCAGGAACTTGGAGTAAATATCAGTGTGACCTTGGGCAAGTCACCTCTCTTCTCTAGCTTCAGGTTTGTTTACTTATTTATTGATTAAAGAGTCTACTTTGGTGGTGGGATGGTGGCTCAGGCCTGGAATCCCGGCAACTCAGAGGGCTGAGGCAGGAAGATCTCAAGTTCAAGGTCAGCCTCAGCAACTTGGCGAGACCCTATCTCAAAAAGGGCTGGCAGTGTAGCTTGGTGGTAGAGCACCCTTGGGTTCAGTCCCCAGGAGAGCACACACGCACACACACTGTGTCCTTTGGGCCTCTCTTGAGATGAAGCCCTGGGTACGCATGTCAGGCTCTCTGAATGTCAGTTGTGATGAGTTTTTAAATATGACTCATGGAACTCCCACCCATCAGAAGGCCAGACCCAGGGGTAGACAGAGGGAAACCGCGGCCTAGGGGATGCTAGGCTTAGAGAGCCAGGGACCAAGGTCAAAGTCAGTGCAGCCAAACTGCCTTTGAAGATTCCCTGCAGTGACCACAGAGCATGGTGCTCACAGCTTGGGGCACATCCGGTGCACAGTGTATGCAAAGCCAGCTGGTGACAGATGATCACTGGCCACAGTTTTCTGTATTGACTTGGCATGATATTTATTTTCCCAGCTTTACTGAGATGATCAAAAAATAAAAATCACACTTATTTAGAGTGTACAGTGTGAAATTCAAATGTGTATATTGTGACATAATTACCCCAATCAAGCTGATGAACGTATCCCTGCATGTGTGACGAGACCACTTGAGATCTATCCTCTTAGCAAAATTCAAGAAATGATTGCAGCCGCAGTCACCACGCTGCACCCTGGGTCTCCAGAACTTCATCGCACCATAGCTGCAAGTTTGCACCCTTGGCCAGTATCTCCCCTGGCTGCTGGCCCCAGCCCCAGTGTACCCCATCAGCTTTTGTTAGTTGGACACTTTTATAGTCCAAGCCTAAGAGAGATCACGTGGTAATTGTCTTTCCACGTCTGGCTTATTTCACTCAGCATAATGGTCTCCAGGTTCATCCTTACAGACTGAATAACATCTCATTGTTATTTGGAGGAGATGCACTTGTGAGGTGCACCTGTGTGTCTGTGTGCATTGTCCCTCCACCCCCACCCCCACGCTCCTGCATCTGCTGGTCTCTGCCTTGAGTGAGCTCCAGCTCCCAGCCCAGCTGCCAGGCCCCTGTGCTCAGTCCGAGGTCCCCCGGCAGAGCTCTCCAGGAAGAAGCTAGAGCCCTGCTGCACAAGCTGCCGTGGTGCAGGAACCCCCCCCACGCAAACCCCATTGATTCGATTTGTGATTTGCATTTCTCCACCCTGGTTGTGCCTTTCAAAAAATATATACATACATATCATCTCCCAGGACCTTCCCGCCTGCCATCTGCCTGGGGTCTGAGCTCCCAGTGGGTCTCATTTGCAGCTAGAGTCAAAACAGTGGTCCGCAAACTGGACAGTGTATTGGAATCATCTGGGGTGGGGTGGGAGGGCGTTAAAATACGCCAAGGTCACCCTTCCCGCCCTCTCACCCCACCCCAGCCTGATTTGATTAGGGTCTGGGTGTGGCCTGGTGGCCGGAGCTCTGACCACTCCCAGGCGGATCTGAAGAACAGGCAAATTGGAGATCCGCGCAGGAACCCTAGCTCTGGTCTCCCAGCAGACGGGGCTGCCTCCGGGCTTCCTGTCGGCCTCCTGGGTAGGAAGCAGACACTCAGCGAAGCTGGTGAGGCGGGGGTGTCCTCCATGCTTTGTGGGCAGGGACAGAGGGAGGGGACCTTTGTGTAATCCCAGGGCCAGCTCACTTGGCCCTCACATTCTTCCCCACCTCTCTGAGGTCCCCTAGGAAGGACACCCCTGCTGGACACCCGGTTCCCTGGGTCCTTCCCAGCATGCTCTGCTGCTCCTTTATGCATGGCAGGGTCCAGGGGGGATGGGGCTGAGTCACCCCTGTCCACAGTTACCTCCCCCTACCCAGAATTCCACAGGCCTCCTCTTGGTCCTGTGATATGTGGAGGCTGGGCTTGAGCCCCAGGTCTCATAAAATCTCTAATCTGTCCCTGCTCCCTCCCTCTGTGGGGCTCTGACGCGCTCCTGGGGGGACCTGTCCTCCCCACCCCTTCAACCCACACCCTGAGCACAGCTTCTCTTGAGGACTCCCCGCCCTGTTGCTGCCCCCCATCTTCTAGTCCCCACTGAGACCTGGCCGGGACCAGACACTGCACCTAGAGCAACAGTCCCTGAGCCGGCCAGGTGACCAGAATCACACTCCCTACTCCCAACACCTTGTGTGATCTTTGTGCTCCTCGGGCAGATTTTGCAAGGATTTGAAGGGTAGGTCATTGGCCTAAGACCAGGACTTGAACCCAGACCCGTAGTACCCCATCCCAACCTCTAGAGCTGAGGCTCTGAAATTAGTTTACATACAGGTCACTCCAGTGACTCTATCTCAGAGGCCCTAGAAGGCAGGAGAGCCCAACCGAAATGGCCCAGGACCAACCAACCACCCTGGGAGAGTGAACTACAGGCTCTGTCCCCCATTTCTTGGTCTGAGACTTGGGTCCTTGCTGGAAGACCACTTAGAACTTCTGTTTCCTCTTCTGTGCAAATGTCTTGAGTTGAACTATCTGATTCTGAGGGGCTCTTCAACCCTGCCTGGAGGACTCCTACCCAAAGGAGGAGGAGGGCAGGAGGGGCCTTCTCTCCAGCTTTCCTCCCCTAAGGACCCTCAGTCAGGTCCAAACAGTGAAGGCTGCCCAGGATACGCACCTGCCTCTGCCTGCAGCTGGGCACCCAGAGCCCCCCTCCCCCGGCCCTGGGTGGAGGGAAGCTTCTTCCCCTAAAGAGTCCTGAAGCTGGGAAGCCGCCGCCGTCTTCTCCCCATCCCACTCCTCCTTCCTCCCCTTGCAGTGGGCCGTGGCTCCCACGCATGCTCTCTGCCGCGGCCCAGGGAGGGTGGAGAGAGCAGAGTGGACAGTTGGAAGCGGCCTGCCCGCCCGCCCCGGCCTGGCCTCGCGCACTGCTGAGTCAGCGTGGCCCAGTGGGGGGCTGGGGGCCGGGGCCTGCCCGGGCTGGCCCAGATGGTGAGCACTCGCGTCTCCTCTCCCAGGAAAGCCCCAAATTATGGGCTGTGCCAACCCCGCACCCCAACCTGTATTTACCATCCTGCCTCCCAGGCACCTGCAGGTCCCCTGGTACTTATGCCATCTCAGGGGACAACAGGGAGGACGTGGCTGGGCCTGCGCCTCCCCCTGGGCTCCTGGAGGCTCTGGGAAGAGTGAGGCTCAGGATCAGCCCCCGCTGCCCCTCGGTGCTCACAGCCAGAGTGTCCCCTGCAGGGCAGCTCGTGGCCAACTGCAGCTCTGCCACCCACTGTCACACTGCAGTGGGGCTGCCCCAAGGCCAGGCAGCAGAGGGGACCAGTGATAGCAGGGGTTGTGCGGGGACCTGACCTCCTTGTGGCCGACGCTTGTCTGGGCTCCCTCTGGAACCTGACGTGAAGGACATCCCCCAGGGGCTGGGGACGGTGGGGCCATGAGCACCCAGGGACCCTGCATGGCCCCCGGGTCTTGCCCACCCAGACCCCATTTTCCTGCTCCAGGAGTTGGTCCTCAGGTGGCATGGGGACAAGGGGCCCTTATCAAAAATACAGATTCCCAGGCCCCCGCACACAGGTGTCCCAGGATACAAAACATCTGAGAAGCACCCACAAGGCGGCCGCAAAGGGTGACTCCCAGGTCTCAGCCCCTCGTGTTCACAGGGAAGGTGAGGAATGACCGCTCCGTGGTGTTCCCTCGGGACCCGGTGAGGATAATAGAGAAAGTGCTCTGTATTCAGCCAAGGGCCACCGGTCATTAATCTACCTGGTGGCCAAGTGATTCCGAAGGTGGAAGAAATCGACTTGGGATTTTCTTCCTTCCTTTGCCCTCAGTAGAGACCGGCACCTGCCAGGATTATCACTGGATCCTGGGTCAGGGCTCAGAAGTCTGTCACCTGCTAAGTGCAAAGACTCGAACATGACATTTGAGCCTTCTTGAACCTCCGTTTGCACCTGTGCGTCTCCAACACCTGTCATTCAGCTCTGCTGAGCCAATGAGATGCTCTCCGGAAAACTGTGCAGTTCCTAGCGCACACCGGCCCCACTGTCTGGAGGCTCCCTGTGGTGGCTGAGAGAGCCTCTGCTTTGGGAGCAATACCTACAGAACGGAGAAGATCACCCCAGCCACTGTTGTCTTGTGTTTCAAAATGACGCCTTCACAGGGACTCAGACAGATCTTCGTGGCCGATGTTCATAAGTAGCACTGTTCACAACAGCTGAAAGGCAAAAGCAGCCCGAGTGTCCACTGGAAGGATGATTACATAAACAAAATGTGGTCTGTCTAGACTGTGGAATAGTATTCAGCCATGAAAGGGAAAAGCACCCTCCCGAGGAAACGCCTCCAATACGTGAGGCTAAATGGAAGAAGCCAGGTTCAAAGAACTGACTTGTTCAAGATGCATTTACATGACATATCCAGAGCAGGAAACCCACAATGACAGCATCAGCAGCAGGTGCCACAAGCTGGAGAGGATAGGGACTAAGGGAGGTGGCTCTTGAGGATGATGAAGAGGTCCTAAAAGTGATGTGAGGAGACTAACAACCCCTGAATTGTGCACTTTAAAAGGCGGACAGTGTGGTGTGAATGATATCTGAATAAAACTACTACAAAAACATAAAATCCCATTTACATCAGGACCACCTGGAGTGGTCATTTAAAACGCATTTCCAGCTGGGTGCAGCGGCACATGCCTGTGACCCTAGCACCTCAGGGAGGCAGAGGCAGGAGGATCGCAAGCTCAAAGTCCGCTTACACAGCCTCGAGAAAAGACTGGGGGCGTGGCTCAATGGCAGAGTGCCCCCGGATTCAATCCTCAGAGCTGCAAAATAGATAAATTATTTAATAAAATAAAATGCATCCTTGGGCTTCCTGAGCTGGAACCTCTGGACCTAGGAGTTGACAGTTCAATTGCAGGTGCTCTGCAAGCACACCAAGAACCGCCCCTCCCAGAAGAGAGACCTGGTCTGCATGAGTTTTCCGTTGCTGCTGTAACAAATCACACCACGTAGTGGCTCCAAACAATACAAGTTTATCATCTTACGGTTCAGGGATCAGAAATCTGAAATGGATTTCAGTGAACTAAAATCAGGGTGTCAGCAGGGCTAGGTTCCTTCTAGAGGCTTCTGGAAGGGGGATGTTTTCTTGCATCTTCCAGAATTTGGAGGCTCCCAGCCTTCCTGGATTCCTGTCCCCTGCCTCCATCTTCAAAGCCACAGATGGCTGGTCAGTTGAGATTCTCACATGCTACAAATATTTTCTTTCACTTTTTTTTTTTTTTTTTTTTGGACAGGGTCTCTCTAAGTTGCTGAGGCTGGCCTTGAATTTGGGATCCTCTTGCTCCAGCCTCCTGAGTAGCTGGGATTAAAGGTGTGTGCACCACTCTGACTCTCTTCCTCCCTCTTTCATGTGCCAGGACCCTTTTGAGTCACTGGGCTCACCTCGATAATCCGAGATCCTCTTCCCCCGCTGATCAGCAATCCTGATTCCATCGAGACCTTATTTCCCTCTTGCTCGGGAACCTAACGTAGTCACAGGTCCCAGGCACTAGGTGTGGCCTCTCTGGGGACCTCTCTCTGCAGCCTACCCCACACCCTCCTGTCTGATGGCGTAAGATGCTTCTTGCCCACATCCCAGGCAGGGACCAAGTAAAACTTTCAGTACCTGGCGCCCCTTCCCAGGGCCCCTGCATTTCAGTCTGAGAAGAGACTACACTGTCTCCTTGGAGGGCTTCTGTCCCTCTGCCAAGCCTGTCCCCGTGCTCCCTATAAAGGAATGCTGAAGTTAAAATAGATTTTGGGCCCCTGCCACCTCTATCTGCTTCTCTGATAAGTTTTGTTTCTTGGACAACAATGCGGGGTTGGAAGCCCTTTCAGGGACAAGCTTCCATTTGTCCCTTGTAAGTTCCAGTAACTGGTCACTATTTATAATTATATAAATAATGGAAAACCGTGCTCAAGCCGTCCTCCCCAGAGAGCCCCCGTCTCCTATTTTTAGGTGGCCAGACCTCTCCTCCCACCCCGTGTGCAGCTGCCGCCCTCTGAGATCTGGACAAACACGGGTCCCCGAGGAACCGAGGTCCTGCACCTGGGAGGGATCCTGGATAGACACCCGCAGGGGCCCTCCTCTCAGGCAGCCAAAGGGCGTGACTTTCCCACTCAGGACTGGCTTTAAAGAATAATGAGCGACAGCAACTAAAGTCCCCTTGCTAAGATCATCTCCCAGGACCAACGGGACTTAAGGGGAAGGGGGTGCTGGACAGAGATTCAGGTCTGAGCTCCGTTTGTTTGTTTCACTAGGAATCATGGGAGGAGCGGGTGGAGGCTGGCTGTAAAGTCTTGGGTATCTTTCCCCAGGGAAGGAGCGGGCAGTTGTGAAGGGCGTGCTCCGTGCCAGTCATTTCGCCACCGACTGTAAACGTGGCGCTGTGATACCCCATCTACAGACGAGGACATCAAGGTTTGGAGGGGCAATGGACCCAAACGAAGGGAGAGCCCCGTTCCAGCCCAGATCGGA
>NW_026000138.1:5247700-5250222 GCF_001458135.2 Marmota marmota marmota
CCACCCCCCACCCCCCACCATATGCTGTCACCCTGGTGAGCTGAAAAGATCGGGGTACCTCAGAGGAAGAAGGATGAATGCAAATTAGGTGTGATCCTTCTCTGGTTGCAAATGACACTAAAGCCAAGAAGCCAAGGCACATAAAGCCATCAAAGAAGCCTGAACAAATCCTCCCCCAAGACTGTGCCAGATCCCAGGTGCAGGCCACCTGCAGGATCTCCCGCATTTTGCAAGAGCGTCACTCATCGCTGCCTGTTTGATGTGGTTTAGGTTTTATACAAGGAGGGGGAGTCACTGTAAATTCCTGGGAGTCAGTGGCCTGGATTAGGAACAAGTGCCGCTCCTAGAATATTAACAAGCCATGGGAGTTGCCCCACGCCAAGTCATGAGAAGGGACAGGTGAGCCGTAGACACGGCTGCTTAGACAGCTCCAGGTCTGCGCTCTGATTCGGGCTCAGCGCATTCTGAACTCTGGCTTTCCCATCCACCAAATGGGGATGTGTCGGGTGTCTGTCCCCTAGGCTGCTAGGATGCCCCGGGGTGCGTTCACATCTCTGTCCTGACATCAGGGACTAACTGCTTCACCATTGTGCCCAAACTCCTGGCACTCAGGAGTGAAATCATGGATGAATGAATAAATGAATGAATGCATGGAGAACACCAGTCTTCTGGAGCTGGCTGGAGCTCCAAGAATAGACTGTTATAGTTTTGGGAATTCTGTGAGCCCACTGTTACATTATAGGTGCCTTGAACTTGACCTTGCAGGAGTATTTACAGTATGGAAATTGGCAAATCCTACCCACCAGGACTTCCTTTCCTCCTGCCTTCTCAGAGAGCAAGCAGAACACTGGCTAGGATCCGGGCAGGCCCTGTGTGCAGCATTCTGCAAATAGGAATCCCCGCAGCCACTCGGTGAGGAAGGCGCAGGTGGGAATGTCCTTTCACAGGTGGGAAAGCTGAGGCCCTGGGAGGTTACGGCACTTGCCCAAGAATGGTTCTGTGGCAGAGAAGAAGGAAGACCGCCCTCGCTGTCCTCTTCTTGGTGGCCACTGTGGTGTCACAGGAACCAGCCACGTGAATCCCGCTGGTGCAGGAAAGAGCATTATATATTTTCAGCCACTGCTTTAATCAGCTCCTGCAGGAGGGTGGTCCTCCGGGAGAAGAGAGGCAGTTGCCTGGTGACTAAAGTGCCTCCCCGTCCTGGAAGGTCACCCTGTGTTAAGGGAGGGTGCCGCTCACCTCCTGAGGCGGGCCTCCCCCAGGGGCTCCGGGCCCCCAATCCAATCAGCCCGCAGCCGCCTCCTGCCTCCTAGAGCAACTGACCTCGCTGGGTCTTGCTGTTGACAAGACATCAGGGTCGCGGGTAGGACTGAATGACAGCGTCATGTTCTAGAACACGGCGGAGGGCTTTGTGTGCAGGGAGACTCACCCGGTGTGCTCATCACTGTCAGAGCGGGAGGGCAGAGCCCGGCAGAGGTGGGAGCCACCACAGGGGCCCAGGCACCTCACAGAGCGTTTATTTACCTTGTTTGTGGCTTTGGCGGGTCCCTTCTGGGTCAATCGTGGACTCCCTGCAGCTCAATTTAAGGGATGACAGAAGCTCTCCAGGGGCCACTCTAGCTTGAACATTCCAGGTCTGTGAGGCCCTGCCAAGCCCACACCAGCCCTTGCTCACCCTGCACTGGATTGTGTCCCCCTCCACCAGGCAGAAGGAGTGAGTGCTTGTCTGGGACCAAACAGCGGCCAGCCAGCAGTGTAGACAGGGATGGAGTCAACACGGATTCCAGGTACTACTCTGGCCCTCCACAGGGCAACCCGAGGAGGCGGATCTTGCAGCTCCAGCAGGTCTCCGTTCAGGAGCACATGGGTGGCTCTGAAAGGCCCCCTTGCTGCTGGAAAGGGCTGTGACTTGGGCTCGGTCCCCTGGTCTGCAGGAAAGGGCTGCTGAGATCCTGCCTAGGACCCTGTGCAGTGGAGCCAGGCCCACCCAAGTCCCTGTCTCGCAGCAGGGCAGAGCTGGTGCCCTGACCCTGTGCTTTCCCCTGAGCTGGCCCGCAGCACAGACGCCACATACCCAACAACCTTTGGTGGCCATGTCAACAAGGACGGTAGAGCACACTGACCTGGCCTCCACAGGAAAGTCTTGACTTCCGATTTCTGTGGTGGCCCTGTGACCTCCCTGAGCACCAGCTCCTCTTCCCTTGCAAGGCAGATATGATCCCACAGGACCGCCAGCTGCAGTCACCTTGTGCCATGTCCACCCAGGCCCTTTGGTGGACAACACATGAACTGACTCCCATTTTAAGGAGGAGGAATCAGGGTTAGATAGGTGGCCAGGCCGACCGGTGTCACCCTGCCCAAATGCAGAGCCAAAGCCTTAAGCTGTCTTAACCCAGAAACTTCCCGCGGTGGCCGCGGGGACCACTTGTGTGGCCCCTCTATTGCAGTTTACCTAAAATGAAACCACCTGAGGGCGTCCCTCTCAAACTCTCCGCGGGAGGGAGGGTGGGCGGAGCTCCGGC
>NW_026000138.1:5252030-5266634 GCF_001458135.2 Marmota marmota marmota
GGTGGGCCGGGTGGGGACCCTTCTATAAGAGCTGTTGGGAAGCTCCTGAGAAGGGGGAGAGCCCACTCCTGGGGTGGCCAGAGAACAGGCCGAGCCCCTAGGCTGCTGGCTCCTTGCTGAGCCTTTGACGCCTGCTTACCGGGTCTTTGTGGAAATCCTCCAGGGGAGGCGGTGGGACAGCTACTTTACAGGTAAGGAAACTGAGGCTCAGAGAGGCAAAACAACTTGCCTTCAGTCCCACAGCTGGTGAGTGGGGAGAAAGGAGATGGAAGGATTCCCAAGGCCACCTTCTCCCCACCACCAGGCTGTCGCCGTGTTTCATTGTCTCTTGGACTTCTAGGAACTCAGGTGGGGTGGGGAAAGCCTGCCTGCGTTTGTTCTTACCCCTGGGCCTTTGCACGGCCTTCCCCTGGCTGGGGCACCTTCCCATTTTACTGCGCACAGTTTGGAGACCCTTCTGCCACCACTGCGCAGGGTTCCCCTTAACCCCGCCCCTTCACAAAGGTGATGCTTCTCACCTTCGAGCGCTCAGCCTGGCTCGCTCTTGCTCCTTCCATAAGGCCACCCCTGGCCCTGCTGCGAGGGGCCTTTGTGGGTTCAGTCTATCTGCACCCTCTCCTGCCACAGCACCTCTGCCACCTGCCACACCCTCAGACACTGGAGCCCCTGAGGGCCGAGAGAAGCGTTTGCAGGGGGAACACAGTAGGCTGGGCACTTTGCAACCCAAGGAGTGTTGCCCCCAGCAGAAAGCTCAGGGGCCTTCACCAGCCAGCCTTGGCCACGCCAGCTGTCCCAGCGTCTCCAGTCCCTGGGCTGGAGCAGGAGCTGCCCACGCGGGCATCGTGGGGGCTGTACGCCCACCTCCCCTGCCGCCTGCCGGCGTCTCATTGATTGATTCGCAGCACCAACCAGCATTCCCGGGCAGCTCTGCGGAGCCAAGGAGGCTTCCTAGCTAGATTGTTAAAATTCACATCAAAACTGGAGCGAAGGCGTCCTGGTTGCGCGTGAGCCTGCCCGCGCCTGGCCTTCCCACGCAGCCGCAGGAGACCGGCGGTGGACCCAGAGGAAGAGGCTCCTGGGATCCGCCGGGCCACCTGGAGGGGCCTGGAGTTGGCCCCCTCCTGTGGTTCCCGGGCTCTGCCTGCTCCTGCGCCTCCACGAGGAAGTCCAACCAGAGGGTCCTGGGAAGGTGGAGGGTCTGCTTTCTCCCCCAGTCTCCAAGACAGCGCCACAGGCACGTCGGCACAGATGCCAAGAAGCTCCAGAAGGAAAAGAAAAAACAGATCTGCAGGCTGAGCGCCGGCTTCCCGGTGAGGCCTCCTGTTTACCAGGCGTCATCTGCAGGCGCCGTGCTGGGCCGAGCGCTTCTCTGCAGCGGCTGAGGGGATCCTCCAGGAGCCCTGGGCTTCCCATCCTGCGGACGGACGAGGAAACAGGCTCCAGAGTCAAGTGGCTGCCCAAGGCCACAGGGCGAAGGGGGCAGACTTGGGATCCACTTGCGCTCTAAACCCCTCTGCATCTGGTGGGTGGCCCAAGTCCAGCTGGTGGGCGTGGCCCGAGCTGCCCATAGAGCCCCAGCCCTGGGCAGTGTCTCTTGGTTTTGAAAGTCTCTGGTCCCACAGCACACCCTGGGCCCATGGCCATCTGCCTATTCCGTGTTCCAGGCACTGACCACCCGAGGTCCAGACTGACCCTCGGCCCACCTAAAGATCAGGGGCTCGAAAGAGAGGGGCAGCCCAAGGATTGGGGCACACAGGAAACTCTGATGGGGACAAGGGTGGCTGTGGGCACCAGGCTGCTTCATCCACCCAAGCGTGGGAAGGAAACAGCCGGCCACACCCACGGGCTCCGCATTTTGCCTGCAGCGGATGGGGTGTTTCACCTGGACGCTCGGGGCATCCTGAACCCATGGAATAGGATGTGGAGTTACCTGGGCCTCAGGGAGGGACCCCAGGGCACTCATCAGCTCCTCAAAGGGTGGCGAGGGGTTCCATGTGTAAATTGCACCTCGGGAAGAGAGCAATGACTAAAACAATTTTTTAGAAATGAAACCAGTGACTTCTGGGTAGAGGAGGACAGCATGTTCCTGAGGTGTGGGGAAGACCGGCCCCCACAGGCTGAGTTCTCTGGGTAGGTCCGGGGTGTGTGAGGGGGCTGTGACATTGGCCATCTGTGCACAGAGGGGTGCCCAGGGGACCAGACCCTCCAGAACCTTTTCATCTTGGGAAGGTGGAAATATCTGGGCCTCCCTGCCCTTCTGCTTTCCAAAGGGCTGGGAGCAAATGAACTGAATTATGGGGCTCCCCAAAACACCTCTGCCCCAAACCCCTGCTGAGAGCCGTCCCTCTGCTCAGCTGGGCCAGCATCTCCCTGTCTGGTGGCTGTAGAGCTGGTCGTGTGGACCAGGCTCAGAGGAGGAGCCCTGCTCTCTGCTGTCCTGCTGGGCTGCCTCGCCCAGGCTGTGGCCCTCTCTGAGCCACCAGTTCCACCCCTTTGGAAAGGCCTTGGTTGACCCTGTGGTCCTTGGTCATTTCCACTGGGAATAATGTAGTAACTTCTTTTTCTTGGGCGCTAGATGTCCCCTTTCTCCCAGTCTTAAGAGCTCATCAAGGGCCACAATCTTCTTATCACCAGTTTACAAATGGGGAAACTGAGGCTCAGGCAGGTGCAGCGAGGCCTGAAGTCACTTTGGTGCTGGATTCAAACTGCCACTCCCACGTGATAGAGACCCCTGGGGACCGACTGCAGGTCTGCAGGTACTCATTACCTGGGGGGTGGTAATGTTACCCCCTAACCTCTCGACTAAGTGTTCCACACACTGTGTGCCCAGTTGGCCAGAGGAGAATTGGGCCTTGAGGCAGACAGACTGGTGGTGAATAATGCAGAAAGTTCTAGAATCTGCACCTCAATGGTGGGCAGCATGAGTGCGTGGGGGGCCACCTCTGGGAGGACGAGGCAGGAATGTGCAGGAGTCTCACTGGGTGGCTCATGTCTGTTCTGGGAACATGTGTGCTGTCCCTGAATGACAGCGAGGGGCAGTGCACTCGGGCTCTTGCCTGTTGCCGGAGGGTAATGGGATCCCTCTGCATCCTTCCTCCTTGCCGCCCACCCCCACTGGTAGGAGATGTTTGTCGTGTGTGATGAGTTAATGTCCCCGAACGCAGCAGGGACCGTTCAACACTCAGACGTCCTGCGCCACATAGCCACGGCACACACCCCGCGTTGGTTAGAAGCGTTTCCTTCTGCAGAGCAGTTCGGTACCTGTAGCCCAAGCCCTGGAGGGGGCATTTGCAACTGGCTCTAAAGTGCCTGCCACTCCAGAAAGTCCCAGGCTCTTCCTGCCCAGGCTGGGCCAACCCGGCTGCGAGGCCGAGGGACAGGGGAGGAGGAGCTCTGTGCCCTGCTCCTGCCGCCCAGCCTGCCTGACTGCCTTGATCATTAATTCATGACACCAGAAGGTTGAGGGGTGATTTCCGCCAGCAGCTACCTTAAGCACTAGAACAGAAAGGTCCTTTGTTGTCCCTGCTGTGTGACCTTTGCAGATGGGCACACGGTCAGCAGCCAGCCTTCCGTTCTGGGCACAGCTCCCTGGGAGGTGAGAAGGATCCGGCAGAGGTGGTCTCGGGGCCTCTGGGAGGAGGGACAGGTGGCCAGCAGGAGACCTGGGTCCTTCTGGTGAGGTCGAATCTCCAAGCAGTGGTGGAGAGAGACAGCTGGCTATACCTGGAGGTGGCCACAGGGCACACCTGGCCCCTTGGGTGGAGGTTCAAGGACTTCCCACGGCTCCTCCTGAGCACTCGAGCCAGGGTCCCAGTGATCAAAGACCCTCAAGTAAGCACCGACTTCGCAGGCTTTACCCACCTGGTAGTTCTCAGGAGGTCCCTTGCTTCACCTCACCTGCAGCCCCAGGACCTCAGTCAGAGTCCCACAGTGGCAGACACACTGGCCTCTCCCACCTTGCCCTTTACCAGCAGTTAGATACCGCCTCAAACCATGGGGCTGCCTCTTACTGTGCAGGCAAAGAACTTTGCCTCCCTGAGCCTCGGTTTTCCCATCTGTTAATTGGGAATAAAGGTGGAACTTGCATCACCCTGTGTACCTAACAAGAATGTGGGTAAAACCCAAATGCTCCGTGGTTATTGGCAGGGACAGATTGAGCAAGCCTAATGTGAAAATCTAAAATATGAACTTTTGATTCATTAATTTCCCAAAAGGAAAATTCCATGCTGACTTCACATGATGGGTTGCAGTCAAAACAGAGGTGAATTAGAAATGCTGTCTAGAATGGCTCAGCTTACATATATAAGGTGTATGTGAAACATAAATGGATTTCATGTTTAGATTTGGGTCCCATCCCCCAAGTTCCCATTATAGGGATAGAAAATCCAAAATCCAAAGCACTTTGGCCCAGATCTTTTTGGATATGGTTTACGCAACCTGTGTTGTTTTGATGGCAAACCTTTCTGAAATTGGCCACAGATCTCCTTTTTAAGTGTGCATTCTGTACCTCTCTTCAGTAATTCATTCCACTTTGGACATGTTTGCCATCTTTGACATACCTAAAGGGAATCCTCTCTGCCCTGTGCCAATGACAAAGAGTCTTAATGTGCTTTAATTTGTATCACTGTAGTATTTTCCTTTATTTTAAAAACATTCATTTTTGTTTTAGGTGGAAGTAAATTCTTATTACCACTCTTCCTTATGGATTTTTTTAAAATATACTTTTCCTTAGACTTTTTAGCAGGGTTCTGGGACTTATAAACTTGGTTGGAAAGTGCCTTTTGCTAGCAGACACAAATGATCATTTGGCTGGGTATAAAATTTGAGGTTCCCGGGTATTCTCTCTCAGTGCTTTTATGGGTCTCGTTGTTGTTGAGAAATAAGTTCTTTAATTGACGTTTCTTTGTAGAAACCTATTTTTTCTCTCTGGTGTTTTTGTTTTGTTGTTTTTTCCCCATATAGGGGATTGAACCCAGGGATACTTACCACTGAGCTACACCCCCAGGACTCCTTTTTAGTTTGAGAAAGCATCTTGCTAAGTTGAGCCCAGGCTAGCCTTGAACTCAAGATCCTCCCATCTCAGCCTCCTGAATAGCTGGGATTACAACCACATCTGGCTTTTTTTTTTTTTTGTAGCACTGGGGATGGAATCCAGGGCCTCACATATGCTAAGCAGGTGCTTTATTACTGAGCTACACCCCAGCCCTTTCCTGTTTTTAAGTTTTTGTTGGTATTCTGTGTATGCTGCTTAGGTGTGGATTTGTTTTTATTTATTCTACCTTGGAAGGTTTTGTTCCTTTCCATTCTAGAAGACTCATAATCTTCTCTTCACTCTTTATCTTCTTCCTCAGTAGTTCCTGTTAGAAATATGATGGACCATCTGTCTCTGTCCTGAATGCCTCTTGACTTTTCTTTCACATGTTCTATTGTTCGATGCTCTGTTCAGGATCCGTTCCTTGGATCAGTCTTCTAGTTCACTAATTCTTTCTTTAGCTATCACAATGCTACTGCCTTCCCCTGGCTGCTTCATTGTAATTCCGATGATTCCAAAAAAAAAAATGTTTATAAATCCTATATTTTAAAACTCACCTCTTTTTCATAGGGTACAGAACTTTCATTCTTTGTAATGATTTAAGGCCTGTTTCTTCTGTTTTGCCTTCTTGGGGTGCTGTTCCTTTGGTGAACTGTGTCTGGCTCTCCCTTAGGGAGGCTCATTTGCTCACGTGCATTGGTTTTGATGATGAGCTTCTCTTTGGACTCCCTCCACTCCCACAGGACACCCACGTGCCCTGCATCAGAGAAGGGCCTCACCTGGTGCTTTGTATCTGTACATACCTTAGAGTTTTCGCCAGGTTGGAAACACTTTCTACTTTCTAAATTTAGGGCTGGCAGTGTAGCTCAGTGGTAGAGCCCTTGCCTAGCATGTGAAAGGCCCTGGGCTCCGTCCCCAGCACCACATACCCAGAGCTTCTCAGTGTGGGCCGCCTGCACCACTGCAGTGTGACGCAGGCTCAGAGAATTGATCCCTCCCAAGAAGCTACCCTTTCCCTTGCCTCCTTCCAACTGAGTCCTTATTGTTCCCTAATAAGTGTCCTTCTTGTTCTCTGGACTGGTGGGGAACATTTTCTTACAAGGAGTGGCAACATTTTCAGTTCCAGATTTATTTCTTTTTGCAGAGACCTCAGTTCAAGTTCATACAAGCCCAAGGCCACCCTGGTCACTCCGTGGAATTGAAGCCCCCATCTTTAGCTGTCAGGGCCTGTGACCATTCTAACATCCCTGGACACCTCAGTCACATCTGTCCCTCACCCTGCTGGGTCTCAGTGTCCCCCCCACCCCAACACGGCTTTGGCACCTAGGATGTCCCTTGCTCTTAAGCTCAGCATAACATCGCCTGTTTCTTGATTTCTCCAGGGTTTCAGGCATCTCTAGTGCCGGGGAGAGTCTGAATTAGCATCAAGTAGAACGAGCTGCCGCCCTTTATGTCCTACCACAATAATCCTTTTACTTTAGATAAGTCCGGCTCCACTTAATTTGGCCTCAGGATAAATCTGGAGCTGAAGATAGTTCTGGAAGGATGTGAAAACCAGCTGCGTAGATTCTCTGAAAGACACCCACTCTCCAAATCTTTACTAACTCATGGAGGCTTTTTCTCCTCCCCTTCTGCACCTTGAGTCTTTTTATTGAACACTCACCCTTGTTTTCTTAATCACATAAATGACACGAATTCATTGTTCTAGTCGCTTCTCAGTTTTGACACGGAGTATAGCCAAGTGGTTATGAGAGCAGGTTCTGGAACCACACAGACCCTGTTTTAAATCCCAGTTCGGCTGCTCTTGGCTGTGTGGCCTTCAGCAAGTGATTCGACCTCTCTGAGACTCAGTTTCCTGGTCTGTACAATGGGTGCTGAGAACGTCCTCGGAGGCAGGCACTTGTTACAAGAACTGAGATCATGCCTGCCAGGCGCTTGGCTGAATGCCCGCCTCTGAGTCAGTGCTAACACCTGGTAGTTATCATCACCGCTAAAAGGCAAATGGTAAAGACAGACCTGTAGGAAGACGAGCAGAGCTGAACAAGCACAGACTGTGAATTTTTGAGGCTCGCTCGCCCACTCTGACAGCTTTCCAAGTTGCTCATGAGAGCAGGATATGTTCAAAAGTCAACTTGGTTCACTCTGCCCCCAGGGATTTTTTTTTTTTTTTCTGTGTAGAAAAAAGCCCACAGATCTTAGCAAGACCTCTGGTTACCAGAGATGATCATGTCACCGTGGTGCAGAGGTGGCCCTGGGGCGGTGGTTGCTGGGAATCCCGTGGCTGGGTTGAAGCTGGCCTCAGCTGGGGCTTAAGGTGCCTCCTGAAAACCAGCAATCAATCACCACGCGCTGCCTGCGCGGTGCAGAACCGAGTCGGGTTTGAGAACCCCCTTCTCGAGGCCAAGTACGCTCAAATGCATCTTGTTAAAGTCCCAGCGACCAGATGCAGTCAGATGTGCAGGCATTTGGCTTCCAAGGACAAGGCAGGTGGAAGAGAAGAGAAGCCCGCTGCAGGGCGGGGGGCATCGGGGTGCAAGGGGCACCCAGCTCCTGAGACCGAGGAGGCTCGTCCCTCCCTGCATCTCTCAGAGCCCAGGGTTAGGCATTGCTTTGGCTGTAGCCCCAGGTGGCACACAGCAAGCTGCGCCTCCCCCCAGCCTGGAGCCAGGGGACAGCCAACAGCCATGGGATCACTCAGGGGCATAAATAATAACTGCCATGGCAACTCCAGTGTCACACCCTCCTCCCGCCAGAGCCGGCTAGTATGGATGTGATTTTCTTTTCTTTTTGAAAAATTGGGGCGAAAATTCATGTAACAGAAAACTTACCATGTTCACCACTTTAAAAAGATACAACTCTATGGATGGCGCTAGCTAGGTGCATCTGCAACGATGTGTCATCTGTCACCACCCATCACTCCCCAAAGAGACCCTGTACCCTTAGCAGTCGCTGCTCCCTCCTCCCTCAGCCCTTGGCAACCGCAGAGCCACTTGCTGTTTCTATGGCTCCGTCAAGTTCAAGTTCGGACATGTCACTCAAATGGAAGCGCCTGCCTCCAGCGCTTCACGGAACCTTCCCGGAGTGGCAGCCTGTGTCAGGGCTTGGTTCCTCCCATCGCCCATTCCCTTCCACCCACCCTTTGATTTTCCGTATGCCGGGTTGAGGAGGTGGTGGAGGAGTGCGCATGTGCCGCGGGGCGGTTTCCATCCCCAGTGACCTGTCCAGGGGGTGCTGCCGTCATCCTGGGTCCTTGAGGATGGACCAGCCGCTGGGGGCTCGGTGGCTCGCTCAGGGGGCCGTTCAGAAGGACTGAAGCTGGGGATCTGACCAGCATCTCTTGGCAGGGTGACCCGCCCTGGTGTGGCCTGGCTCCCCTCTGTGTCCCTGGCCTGTCTGCTGAGAGACTGCAGGTGCCAGCCCTGGGGGCTTTGAAGTCCCTGAGACCTACCAGGTGATGCCCCTGGGCATCCTGGGGGCTGTGTTGAGGCCGAAGGCGTTGGAGACAGCAGGTGGCAGGTGGCTCTGGGGGAAGCAGGGGCAGGCTCTTTGCTGCCCCTGTCGCCTCTGTGTCCAGAGCCTCTGTGCCCTACCTCGGGGCTCCCAACCAGGTCCTGGTCCGGCCCTCTGCATCGGGCTCCAATGTATTGGCAGGTGCATTGGGGCTTGTTCCTGGCTTGGTGTCCTCTGTCCACTCAAGGGGGAGTCCATGTGCCTGAGCCGGATGAAAAAGGGCCTCCCTGACCTGTCTTGCCACCTTCTGCTGCTGTGTCCCTCGCTCCCTCCCTGTATCCTGAAGGCCTCACAGCTCCCTGAGCTATATCCAGTCTCTGCCCTGTCCCCTGCTCTCTCCATAGCCTCTGGGACCCCGCCAGGCATCCCCCACTGTCCCAGCCCAGTGAACTGGCATCTCCTCTCTGGCCACAGAGCTGTTTGGCCAGTAGACACAGCCTTGTCCTGGATCCGGATAAGGTGACACACGTTTCCAACAGACCAGGGCTCTGTCCTGTGCATCTGTCTGTCTGGCCTCCATCGTATGAATAGCCTCCATTTTGTTGATCCACTTATTGGTTGATGGCCGTTCGGGTTATTTCCACCTTGAGCGCTGGGGACTAGTGCTGTGTGACGACATCGATTTCCCAGGTTTCGGGGGTGTGTGTGTGTGTGTGTGTGTGTGTGTCTGTTTATCTTGGGTATATTCTTTGAAGTGGAATGAATAGGTCACGTGGTAATTCTGTTTAATTAATTGAAATGCCAAACTCTTTCCACTGTGCCTGTGCCACCGTCCACGTGACCAGTAATGTAAGAGTTCTGATTACCCCACAGCCTCCACCAACTCTTGTTCTTCATTGTTACTGTCAAGGTTAAAAAAAAAAAAAAGGATCCAAGAAATCTCTGTTAATTGCAGAGAAAGTTAAAGAAAGACCAAGGGCTGAGAGGGAGGGCTGTCTTGCCATCCACCGTGCGCAGACCCCCTCTTTTGCTGTCCCCCCTTTTCTGTTTGTTCCTCAGGCACACACGTGTGTATCCGTGTGAACTCCCACGTGTGAGTGAGATATCAGAGCTTGTTGGGGTTTCCACTTATTGAGATGCCGGGATTGTGTTTTTATTTTCCGTGTCCCACAGTGTTTTTAAAATATTTCTTAAGACTGTGTAATCGCCCAACCTGAGGGTGCACCAGGATTTATTCGGACAGTTTCCCGAGGCCCCACATTTCCTTGTTCTTTTGCAGTTCTAAATGGGCATCCGCAGGTCCTCTTGCCTGTTCATCTCTCTGCGTTCCTGTTCATTCCCGGGGATGAGTTCCCAGGGATCACGGTGCTGGTTTGCGGGGACAAGATCAGTGCTAACACCAACGCAATGCGAGGTGCACTGATTCTAATTTTCTAGTCACTGTATAGGTGACGGGTCCAGGTTTTCTAGTAGCCATGTTAAAAAGGGAAATGGGTAAAATGAATCTTAATCTCTAATTTAGTCCATTTAAACCATGATCCTTCCTCCGGGCACAGCAGCCCACACTTATGATTCCAGCAACTCAGGAGGCTGAGGTAGGAGGATTGAAAGTCTGAGGTCAGCCTGGGCAATTTAGTAGATCCTGTCTCCCAATAAAGAGGGCTGGGGATGCAGCCGTCAATGGCAGCATGTCCCTGGGTTCAAGCCCAGGGCTGTAATATATATATATACACACACACATATATATAATATTATTTCAACATCAAACCCATATAAAATATCATTGGGATATTTCTATTTTCCATATGAAGACCTTGTAAGCCACTGTGTGGTCACACCCCAGCACGCCTCGGTCTGGACTTGCAGCTTTTCAGGGGCTCAGTAGCCCCAGGTGGCGGGTGGCTGTCATAGGGGACAGCACAGGTGTCTTCTTTTCAGTGGGTGCTTTGGATACAAAGTAATAAGCCATCCCCTCCCCCTCCCTTGAAACCCCACCAGCTGCACAGAAGGGTGTGCATTTCCCTCAGGTTGAAATCTAACACCCCAAATAAGGAGGTCGGAGCAGCCAGGAATGAAGCCCGAGTCCGCCCGCTGTGTCCGTGGCAACTGGGACCTCCCTGGCCCTGGAGAAGGGCTGGGAGGTAAGAAAGAGTTAGCTGGGAAATCTCCACCCCAGGTCCCCGGCCTCCCTCCTGGTCTTTGGGACCTTCTTCTGCAGATGCAGGTCTGGTGAAGGGGAAGGCGGCTCCCTAGGTGGGGTGTGCGAGCTTGGCCAGCTCCACCCAGGGCCGGGGCTGCGTTCTGTTCTGTTTCTTTTGGGCGGTGCCTGGGGGTGGAGGGAGCCCGGACCTGGAGCTTAGCAAGCACCTGCTCTACCACTGAGCCGCACCCCAGCCGCCCAGGTGTCTTGAGACTCGGCTCCCAGTTCATGTGGGGGAGGAGTCTCGGCTGAGCTGAAGATGAGTCCTTGGCTCTGGGGACTTGGGTGCCAGAAAGAGGGGACCCTGAGGAAGGAGGCTGTCTTTCTGATATTCTGCTCCCAATCAGGCAGGACCGAGCGAGAGAACCTATGTGCCTGTGGTGGACACAGTTCGGTGGCAGCTGTTCCTTAGGTCAGCCTGGTCTGTTCGCTCCACCTCTTCCTAGCTGTGTGAGCCTGTCTCTGGAATGGGGAGAGACTCGAGCCCACCTGGGGCCATGGATGAGTGGGCTCCGTGAACCAGGCTCTGTAATAGTGGGGTTGGGCACAGATCCCAGGACACAGTAAGTGCTCAGTTAATTCCTGTCTTATTGTTGTGATTATGTATGCGACTTGTTGTTATGTATATGATTTTTTTTGGGGGGGGGTGAGATAGGGTCTCACTTTTTTGCCCAGACTGGCCTTGAACTTGGGATCCTCCCACCTCAGCCTCCCGAGGAGGTAGGATTACAGGCAGACACCACAACACCTGACTTTTAAATGATTATATTGAAATAAAATTGACACACCATGAAATTCACCCATTTAAGCAGTGCTGCATAGATTTTAGTATAATCACAAGATCATGCACCATCGGCACGGTCTAATTTAATTCTCCCACTCACACAAGAAACCCAGTACCCGTTAGCAGAAGTCTCCCCAGTTCCCTTCGCCAGCCCCAGGTCTCCCTGCGGGTCTGGATTCTCCTGCCTGGGCATCTGGTCTAGATGGAACCACAGGCTGTGCTCCTTGCAGCTGGCCTGTCACGCACCACCCTGTGCCAGAGTGGTTCAGGGGCCTGATCTTTATTTCTGATCAGATTAGTGCATTTTTGAAAACCTGTGGGTCAGGGCCAGGGACTTTCTGTGGTCACTGATCACACAAAGGGAGACTGTATGGGTGGCAAGGAAGAAAAAATGAACAAAGCAAACACAAAAGGGAACCATATATATTTAATTATTATTTTTGCAAGGCTCACGGAGTTCAAATGGTGGATCCACCTCTTTCAAAGTTAATGACCTTGAGCAAGTTACTATCCCTTCCAAACCTCAATTTGTTCTGTGTCACACGGGAAGAGTGTGTCCTGCCCAGGACACAGGTGCCTGGGGCGTGGTGCTTAGCCAAGGGCTTCTCATTACAAATGTTTTGCCCCATGTGGGCCCCGATGTGTCCTGAGAGTTGTGTTCTAGGACTAATACATGGTACGGAGAAAAATTGGAGCCTATAAATGAATATGAAGTAAAACAAAGTCCTTAATTCCAATCTTGAGAAGAGAGTTAATTGCTGCTATTTGGGGGGAAATAACTCATGTTTTTTCTTTTTATCACATATGCATTTGTATATATTGACCCATTTCCAACACGGTGTCACAGTGGCTTTGTAGCCAAACACTATTTGGAATGTCTCACCACGTCAAACACGTGATCGTCCTTGTTTTGAGGTGGGGTCTGGATAAGTTGCCCAGGCTGGCCTCAAACTCCTGGGCTCAAGCAAGCCGTTCTTCTCCCTCAGCCTCCTGAGTCACTGGGACCACAGGTGCCACCGTCACAATTGTCGTTTTTAAAGCCAGCATCCTTTTTAATTTTTTTTTTCTAAACATACTGTAATGTATTGGACAGTCTGCTTTTGACAGGCACTCGGGTTGAATGCCATGTCACAAGTCTGGTGACACAATGTACAGAAACTTTGTTTCACATACAAACTAAATGTCACATAAAGCCACCTTGAGCCTATCTATATAAAGTGCATGTGAAACCTAAATGAATTTCACGTTTAGCCTCGGGTTCCATTCCCATGGTATTTCACCATATATATGCAAATAGTCCAAAATCTGGAAAAAATCCAAAATCTGAAATGCATGGTCCCAAGCATTTCAGATAAGGGATACCCCACCTGCATAAGGAATGACACAGTGACATATTCATTTTTGGGATCTGTGGGGTTCACTTTTTTTTTTCCTAGATAGATTCCCACTAAGTAGAATGACTGAAACTTTTAACAAAGTTTTTTTTTTAAATGATCTAACACATACATAGAGCACACACATGTACATGCATGTATGAGCACCCAGCCCCGTGACCTTTCCAAGAACACACATGTGTGACCTGGGTCCCAATCGGGAAGTGGGACATTCCCAGCACCCACACCCCCCTGTACCACTCAGCTCTAACTTTGTAGCTGAGTCCTGCCTGCGTTGGGCCAAAAGGAGGGGAGGGAAGCCTTCCAGGGGTGCCCATCCGAGTCTGCCCAAAGGGCAGGGAAGGAGGCGCCCACCCGGGAGGTACTCCATTAGCAACTTGTAGGAGGAAGGGTTCCTGTAGGCAGTCGCCTAGGCAACAGGTGAAGGGCTCTGGATGCATTAGCGTTTGATTTCCTTTCCTGTGGAATCAGCCCCGCCTTCCCGGGAGGACCCAGTTATTTATTATTTACACCGACTGTCCTTTGGCCTCAGACTCCTCACGTCCTCACTCTTTCAGGGCTGGCTCCTTTTTGCTCATTGTTCTATGGTTTCTATTTTCGTTGCTGAATACTATTCAGTTATCCACGCATCACCCTTTAGCACAGTGACTCTGTGCCATTGCTGGGCAGGGGACAGTCTCCAGTCCAGGGTGATTCTCACGGTGCTCGCGGGCATCCTCCCACACATTCTTGGGGCATAGGACTGCGGGGACATCGGGTGGGCAGTCAGTGTCCTTGCTGACATACCTGTGACATGATGGCCACGTTTTCCTCCATAAAGGCTCGACATTGCCCCTGCGGGTTACTTAACCTTTCCAAGTATCCGTGAGTGCGCGGGCAAGGCGGGGATGCTGCCCCTCCAGGGCGCCGCATGGCGGATGAGCTAATGCCTGGAGCCGCGCCCAGCCCAGGTTGGCAGCCTCCAAGACAACTTCCTACCAACAGCAGCTGCTCGGGATGCTTGAGGAGTCTGAGCTGCGGATTCTTGAAGAGCGCACAGCTTGAGCCTGTTGGGGGGCGGGGGAGTGACCAGTTGGCCCAGCAAGTCCATGTTCCTGTAGCAAGAGGAGCTGGGGACTTGCGGGCCGGGGGTGCTGAGAGGACTGTAGAGGGACGGCAGCCCCCAGCCCAGCCACTACCCTGGGAAGCTTTGCCTGGGCTACACACAGTCCCCAGGAGCCAGCCATGAAGGCCTTGAGGGCAGATAATGACCTCAGGGCAGGCTGAGCAGGCTGTGAAGGAGTCCCAGCTCCACCACGTGCAGATCATGTGGCCTTAACCCCTCTCTGTGGCCGTACTCAAGTGGTCACACCAAGATCACCCTGTGTCCTCCCTTGCAGAGTTGTTGTGCAGATGAAATTAGAAATGCCTACGTTCCATAAAACAAGCCCCCGACCTGTGGGCGCGCCCCTTAGAAAGCCCAGAACCCAGAGGGTCCCATCTCAGAAGTGGCTCTGCCAAGAGTGAAGTGTTGAAGACACAGAGGTGTTCTGGGAGCTTGAGTGGGTTCAGATCGTCCACCATGGCCACCGGGATCAAAACTTGAGCCATTCCCTTTCCCTGCCCTCATGGCACCAGATTCTTGGAACATTTCTTACTCCAAGATTCTCGAACAGCTTTCCACACCAGCCTGCTCCTCTGCATGTGTGTATGTGTGTGTGTGGGGGGGGGGATGGGGGGGGCTGGAGTGGGGCTTGGGGGGTTA
>NW_026000138.1:5266659-5282443 GCF_001458135.2 Marmota marmota marmota
CTGGGGATTGAACACAGAGCCACTCTACCACTGAGCCACATCCCAGCTCTATATTCATTCCTACGTTGATCTGACAGACTTTTGCTAAGTCACTGAAACTGGCCTCTAACTTGTGATCCTCCTGCCTCAGCCTCCCAAGCTGCTGGGGTTGCAGGCATGCGCCACGGCGCCCAGCTTCATTAACTCTTAATCTTTCTCAGCTTGGAAAAACCTCATCCTGTGAAGTCAGAGAGGAGATCACATAAGTAGATCCATCTTTGTCCTTAGTGGGCTGGGGCTGGACCATGGTTGAGAGGATGGCGAGGTCTGACTGCCCTGTTATTAGTTCACAGTTGTGTTACTACTAAGAGAGCGGGAAACCCCAGGGCTGCTCTGCCAGGCACAGTGGGGACCCTCCACTTGCTTGCCCAGCCTTGAGTTTTTCCTGGGTGGGTGCTGTCATGACAAGGACCCCAGCACCCAGGTGAGGAGGGGGCAGAAGAGTGTCCACAGCCTCCTCTGGTCTCCCAAGTTCCTCTGTTGGTGACGCGTGTCTTCTTTCCTTTTCTTTCTCTACTCTCAGTCTCCTCGGAGCAGATTGAGCAGCTGCACCGGAGGTTTAAGCAGCTGAGTGGAGACCAGCCCACCATCCGGTAAGACCTGCCGCTGGCTGGCGCGGGCACCAGGCTGGGCCTGTGGCGCTTGGGGACTTTCCTTTGTTTTTCTCTTCCCTGAGGGTAGTGGAGGTTGGAGAGCCCCCGGTGGCCCCTGTCCTGAAACAAGCCTGCAGTTGTTTAAATTCTTCTGGTCCCTTCTAAGACAAGGTGTCCCCTACCTGGAGGGGACAAGCCACTTCTGTTGTATTGGGACCAGAGACTTTTAACTGGAGTGGAGGAAGGAGAGGGGAGGAGCAGCCCCTGGGCCACCCAAGCGCCAGGACCCTGCCCACCGCTGGGTGCACAAGGTGAGTCGTGTGGTGCAGGGTGCCAGTGTGGTCCCAAGGTCCCTGTCTTGGGATTCTGCTTCCTTCCATTATTTACAGCCTCAAGTTACTGTCAAGGAAGATCGACCTTCTTGATCGTGTTTTAAAAGTTACTTTTCTAGATGCCATCCAAGTGGTATTTTTTTTTTTTAATGGGAAAGAATGCCTTGGTGGTGCCCGGGACTGGCTGAGTAGTTTGGAAGGAGGTTGGTGAGGGGGCCTTGGCGTGGAGGGGTCAGGTGGTCACAGAGTGGGCCAGAGAGCTTCAGGTCTGGCTGCAGCAAGCCCAGCTGACTGTCCCAAGGGAGCAGATTTCTACCACAGACTTTCTAACAGATGTGTCCTCAAATAAACATCCAGGGCCTCAAGGTGACAGTCACTGGAGCTTTAAAACCTTTAAATAGTCCAGGAAAACTTCCTCCTCCTTAGTAGACAGACTTAAATGTCACCTTCCTTTTATGGAAACCAACACCAACGTCTCCACCTTCTCTTGTCTGCCTGAACAAAGGCACATTGTTGCTCTAGGGCATCCTGATCTCAGAGCATCCCTTTCAACAGCCCGGATGCTGGTGGTGGCTTGGTTCTTGTGGTCTTGACTTATACAAAGTCGAGGGCAACCAGGACCAGCACCCTCAGGGCCACTCACCTGCCTGCTATTCCCACTCACCCCCAGGAGGGAGAGCCTGAGCCAAGTGTAAGCTACCCGGCCTCTCATTGGCTCTCATGGGATCACGTGTCTGAGTCTGAGCCAATCACCGTGACCAGGAGCTGGACATGCAAATTAGGCGTGCCGCCCCCCCCCCCCCCAAGCTGTGAAGGCCTGGGTCTGGCTGGTGAGAAGCTTGAGGGATGGAGAGGCAAATTCCAGGTTTGGGAAGCAAATCCCTAGTTGAATCCTTCCTGCCATTGGCTGTGTGGCTTTGGGCCAGTGGCCTGTTTCCCTGAGTCTTCTTGTGGAGTGCAAAGTGGGCATGCCGGTCCTCCCCTTTGGAGCAGATGCCTACAGATGACGGAGACCGGGCTGGGTCCTTCCGCTGCACCCTGTGGAGGAGGGTGCAGAGTGGGGCTGAGCGCTGTGGGCAGGAGCAGGCCTGGAGAGGGAGGCCGCTCGGGGTTTTGGTTCCAGTGTCTATATTGCCTCGCAGCCCAGCATGGGCTTTGGGAGAATCTTGGAAGAGTGCGTCCCATGCCAACTCGAGTGCCTGTGCAAATCACCTGGCAAGCTGCTGCGATACAGGCTTTGGCCGGGCGCGGTGGCGCACACCTGTCATCCCAGCGGCTGGGGAGGCTGAGGCAGGAGGATCACGAGTTCAAAGTCAGCCTCGGCAAAAGTGAGGCCCTAAGCACCTCAGTGAGATCCTGTCTCTAAATGAAATACAAAATAGGGCTGGGGATGCAGCTCAGTGGTCCAGTGCCCCTGAGTTCAATCCCTGGTACCAAAAAAAATTAAAAAAAAAAAAAAAAAAAGATACAGGCTTTGCCTGGGCAGGTCTGGGGTGGGCTTTGGAGTTGCGTTTCTAACTATCACTGCAAATGCTCAGCACCAAGGACAGCGCACAGTAGGTCTTCCTCCGTGGGACAGCTGCCAACTCCTCTTAAGTGACTCTGCACCGCCTCTGTGTTGACACTGACTGATTCTCTCTCTTCCCACTCCTCACCAGCAGGACAGGGGCTCAGGTGAACCCGTGGCCCTCCCCACCCTCCCCAGATCGCCTATTTGTAATAGGATATTTTGGGGACCTGACCCAAGTTCAAACTTGAAATTCACCCATGTCTCAAACACAACTTATGTGCATAGGTGAATTTCATCTCTTAACTTTGTGTGAAACTCGGTCTCATGGTGTGGTATTGTCCAGTTGCTGGTCATGTCACCAAGTCCCAGATTTCAGATTTTCTAATTAAGGATGCTCAAACCTGTGAAAAGAGCCCAGGCAAAGAGGATCTGGGGTCAACGCATGAGAACTGCCCACAGGTGAGGCTGCTGTTCTTTGAGCTTGACCTGGGTGTGGGGCAGAGGGGCGTGTCCCTTGGGTCCTGCACAGCCCCACAGGAAGCTGTAGGAACACTTGCTCTCTCTGGGTGGCAGGCGGGAAGTAGGGCTCTGAGACAGGATTGAGAGTTCAAAGCCAGTCTCAGCAAAAGTGAGCCTCTTGGTCACACAGCTTCTAAGTGGAGGAGCCAGATTTTCATCTTAACCTGCCATTTTCTACCCATGTCCTGTCTGGACCCCTCTGTCTCAAAAATCATCTCAGAACTTCTGGGGGCAGGTTGACCCTGAAGCATTTACTGCCCCGCTTCAGGACCCCACTTTTAGGTATACCCTCTTTTGGGGAGGGAAGCACCTGGGATTGAACCCAGGGCCTCACACATCCTAAGCAAGTGCTCTGCCACTGAGCTGCACACCCAGCCCTTTTGATCTTGAGACGGGTCTTTTAAGTTGCCCAGGTTAACCTCAAGCTTGCAATCCTTCTGCCTCTGCCTCCTGAATGCTGGGATTATAGGTGTGGCTTGTGGGGTTCTTCACAAGGCCCAGACCTGGGTAGTTTAAACCTCATGATGTTGAATGTGGAGTGATGTTGGGGTGGACCCAGCCCCAGGCATGCGTGGGGAAGGCAGGTGACTTCACCAAGAGCGGAGCCACTCAGGGCCACCACAAAGGGTCCTGACTTCAGGTCCTGTGGGGGCCTCCCCACCATTGCTTTTCCCTCAGAAGTCAGAGCGGGGTCACGCGTGTATGCGGAAGTCCCAGCTGCCAGGAGCGGCCAGGCACCGGGGTTCCCACTGGACTGCGTGGCCTTGGGGTTCTCCAGGATTTTCAGAGGTTCGCACCTCGGACCCATTTCACCAGTGAAGGCACTGAGGTTAGAGCAGTTCTGCCTGCACAGCCGGGCTTGGGGTTCAACTGCCATCCGCAGAGCCAAAGCCCCCAACCTGCAGTCACGTTGCTGTCCCCAGAGTTAGGTCCCTTTGCTTGTGACCTGCCGGGGTCGTGGCAGTGCTGTAGAAGTCCTCGGACAGTGAAGCTGGGGCCCTGTCACCCTCCCCAGGGCATGTCACGGTCAGGATCAATAGGTTCCCCGAGTTAGCGAGAGCTCCCTTCCCGCCACCTGGGGGGCTCCCCGTCTTTACGGAGGGGGTTTGGGAGCAGGTGTGGGAAGGGAATCTGGAGGAGTGGGGTGGTGGGATGGGGTGCAGAGGTGTCCCTGGAGCAGCTCCCCGGGTCTTGGCTTACAGGCGGCACTCACTCACGTGTGCCATGTCTAGAGATCCTCTCCCCAAGGTGTGGGATGCTGACACCATCCCTGCTCCCCGACGAGCAGGCGCCCAGGGCCTTCTGTGGGAGGTTCTAGGGCAGATCTCCTGGTAGAGGGGAAGGGGTGCAGAGGGTAGGCAGAGCCGGCGAGAGCTAGCATAGAGCAAGGCTGTTAGGTGTCATGGTGTCATAGAGGAAGGGGCAGAAAGGGTGCCACTCTTGGGACCGTGGTGGGGACAGGGGACCTCAGGATGGGCAGTCAGGGAGGGCTCCTCAGAGGAGGCCGCATCCGGGCTGAGACCAGGGGGAGGGAGGAGCTTCTGGGTGCGAAGGCCGGGAGGACCCAACTTCCCTAGCTTGAGGGTGGGAGATGGAGCGGTGGGGACAGGTCACCCGCTGTTGTATGGCTGGACAGCTTCCTGTTGTCCTTGAGCTAAAATACTCATGACTCGAAACCCCACCTGCACATTAACCGCCAGAGTTGCGCCTCCAGCAAGACAGACCCCACACTCCTGCAGCAACCCCACCTGCCTCATGTCCCAAGCGAGCCCCTCATCAGCCCTCCCAGCTGTCCCTGTCTGTCCCCAGACCTCACCATTCCAGCGGCTGAATCTCCTGAGTCTCCCCTGGTGTCCCTCTTGGGCTCACCCCTGCTTCTGCGGGCTCAGCAGACACTGCGGCTCCTCCCTCCAGGAGCCCGTGCTTGCTGTCCCCCCACTTCTCCCTGTGCACCCCCAGACTGCCATCGTCTCTTACAGCAGCACCCTGAAGCCTGATCTCTGGTCCCCCTGTGTCCTCAGGTGATGGGCTGGGCCTTGCCTGGGTGCCCACCTGCTAGATGAGATGCTGTCCCTGCCTTGGAGAGCCGGGGGCCTCAGATTCCCACAGGGGAACATCAGACAGCGCAGGGCGGGGACTTGGTGGAGCTGGGCGGGGGAGGACGGATGGCCTTGCTGGATGGGGAGCCCTGGGCCTGCAGAGAGCGGGGGCTGAGAATCTGGGGCCTCGCTGGGGGCTTGGCTTGCAGCCTCCGTGGGGTTAAGCCGGACTCGGGGCCCAATGTGCAGGGACGGTTGCAGCTGCGCTGGCCCCAGCGGCCTCTGGACACCAGCCCACACCGCGGCTCCGGAGGGGCCAGCAGCCTTCACTGGTGATTTTAATCTCGTTTCCCCCTGGGCCAGATGCCTGTCCTGCCTGTCCCTGGTTCCTCAGGGAGCAGATGCCACTCTCCTCCCGCCCCCTCTCTTTTTGTGCTGGGGATGGAACCCAAGACTTGGCACCTATGGGCAAGAGCTCTACCACCGAGCCACAACCCCGATCCCGTCTCTTCCACTTTAAGTTAAAATGCACAGCCCAAGGGAAGGAAGTGGCCAGGGGAGGAAGCGGCCTGGAGGGTGAGAGCAGGCGGAGGACAGAGCCCTCGCGCTGGCTGTGTGACTGCAGGTTAGTCACTTTGCTTCTCTGGGCCTCGCCACGTTGCTGTGGGTGTGTGGACGCGTGGTTAAACCTCACAGCGACTGGCACAGCCTGGCGTGGCAAGAGCACTTCAGGGCTTGAGCTCCCCAGAGGAGGTGTGGGTCCCCTGGGCCCTCGTGGGCCAACCCCACGATCTGATGTCCCCTGGGGCAGCGCTGGTGGACGCTGGTCGCTGTAAGTTGTCTCTGGTCCCAGCCTGGGCTCCGAGGAGAGGCAGAGCACAGTCCCCTGGCAGGACACCTCCGCCTGGCCAGTTCAACCTGCCCAGAGGGCACCTGGGGGTGGGTGGGGAGGAGGGGAGGACAGGCTGACACCGGGGTCGATGGCACTGAAAGCCTTTCCCAGGCCCCGGGCTCTGGGCTGCTGGTGGGTCAGAGGCTGGCAGGTGTCAGGTGTCCCTGACAGAGACCTTGCAGCCCCATAACCACTGAAGCTAGGGAACAGCACCTCCCTCCCTCCTTCCCACTGCTCTCCTCCCTGGGCCTGGACAGCTGGTCCCGGGGAAGGAGCTGGGCCTGGCACTGGACACCCAGGGTCCCCCTCCACAGGCACTTGTATTCCCTGGCCTGAAAACTGGCATCTGTGGTGCACTCAGTATACAGCAGGTGCTAAGTGTGTCACTAAATTGGTCACATGAGCTGCACACAGACCGTGTGAGACTCCTGTTTCCAGAGGAGGAGACTGTGGCTCAGAGAGGCAGAGTCGCTTGACCAGGGTAGCAGAGCAGTGCGCGGCCCAGGCGGATGCCAGGAGCTGGGCTCTGGGCCTCTCCATCAGGCCCCAGCAGGAGAGCCGGAGGCTCTGGGTGCCCTGGGCCGCCTGCTCGCAGGGTGGCTTCATCCTGTCCCCCCCCCCCAGTTCCCTCTCCTGCTCTGCAGGTCCATTTCTCAGTCAGGGATGGGGACTTTGAGAAATGCAGGGCAGGGTGGCATGGGGGTCCCGCATGGCGGTCCCGTGTGACACTCCAACCCCAGCTGGCTGAGCTGGACAGGTCGTGGAACCTCTCTGTGCCACACCTGTTAGGTCAGGGACCACAGAGCCACCATGAGGCGCTTCCGGGTAGCGGGGGCCTGGCCAGGTCACTCGCACAGAGAACACGAGCTGTCGCTGTCCGTCAACCATTCGTGACTTTGTGGACTGATTGTCTCCCCTGGTAACCTCGGCTTGTTCCTCTCCAGGGCCTGGCCTGTCTGCCCCGTGTCCTGTGGTCCCCTCCAGCCAACTGGAAGGTGGGAGGGCAGCACCCTGTCCTAGCACATGGGGACCTGATGTGCCCAGAGAAGAGTACCCGGGAGGGACTCTCGTGGCGGGGACTGCCCAGCAGAGCGTTCCCAGCCCAGGCCCCCTGTGCTCCCCGGTCACTGCCCCCGGGAGCTGGCCTCACCCTGACTGCTAGCTGTGGGGTTCCTGGGCACGCTCTGTGCCCTGGTGTGAATGGAGTCCTAGCTCAGGGCTCCTTCTGTGAGAGTTCAGGGAGGTTTGTAAATAGTGTCATGGAGATTTAATGTAGATATTGAACAATTCGTCTGTTTAAAGTCTGAGATCGAGTTTAGAACCTCTTATAAAAGACACCCCAGAGCCATTCACCATCACCTGGCCCCCCGGAAGCCAGTGCTGTGCTTCCCGTCTCCGGATTCACCTCTTCTGGGCATTTTAGACGATTAACGTCATGCGTGTGGCCTGCGTGTCTCTCCTTTACTTAGCAGGATCTTTCTGGGGTTCGTGGGGTAGCCATCCTCTGTGGTGGGCTTGGTTTGGTCTGGAGATGGGGGTCTTGCTAAATTGCCCAGCCTGGCCTCGAACATGTGATCCTCCAGCCTCAGCCTCCCGAGTAGCAGGGACTACAGGTGGACACTCCCACGCCTGGCTTACTTCGTCCCTTTTTATGGTCCCCAAATTTCCATTATTTTTTTATGACTGCCTAACATCCCGACACTCTGGGCCAACTGCTCTGAGTGCCTCCTCCCTCGGAATGGGCTCCTGCACTGACGCGGTCTCCAGAGTTTGGCCATTTGCCACCAGCAAGCCCAGCCACGAGGGAAGGACAAGCAGCCTCTTGGGGGTGAGGAAAACTGAGGGGATCCAGGAGGCAGCCTGGTCCTGCTCACGCCTGTGTCTGCCTAGCCTCGGGCCCCCCGTGAGGGGCGGGCAGCGTGGGCTGAGCCATGTGCTTGGGGCATGGCTCATACCTCGCCCAGCACGAGTCTGCCCAGGGTTGGAGTCCCAAGGCTCACAACTGTCTTCCCACCTCCCCGGCTGTGCATGTCACCTTGTTCCTCAGGAGCAGCAGCCTGTGCCCTAGGTCCCTCCTGAGGTCACTGTCCATGGGCATCCAGAGCCCAGGCAAGAGGTGAACAGGAAGCAGCTTCCAAGAACAGGGAAGGAGGACAGGCAGGTGAAGGGTGTAGCGGTGCCTGAGCCCCAGCCTGGGGGAGCCGTGCCCGCTCCAGGGCACCCTCACTGGAAACGCACGCTCCCTGCCCCAAGCCCACAGGTGGTGGTTTTGAAAAACAGCTTTACTGAAATCAAATTCACCTGCCACGTAGCTCACCCATTAAAATGCAGGATTCAGAGGGGTTTAGTGAGAGTCGTGCATCAGGCACCACCATCAAGCCCAGAACATGTATGTCACCCCAAGAAGAAGCCAAATTCTTTCAGATGTCACTTTCCATCCTCCAACCCCAGCCCCTGGCAACCCTGTTCTGTGTCATGGACTAGCCTGCTCTGGACACTTTATCTAAGTACAGTCAGGGCATATGTGACCATTTGTGACTGGCTTCTTTCACTTGCCATCATGTCTTTGAGGCTCCTCTGGGAGGTAGCAGGAATCGTTGCCCCTTAGGGCTGAGTCGTAGTCCTCTGAATGGACATACCACAGTCTGCCCTTTCACCAGCCCGCAGACATCTGGATCCTCTCTCCTCTGGCTACTGTGAGTGATGTTGCTGTGAAGTACAGGTGTTCAGTTCTCCTGGGCTCATACCTAGGCATGTGGTGCTGGGTCATGTGGTGACTGTTGGCTCTTGAGGAACTCAGACTATTTCCCAAAGCTCCCAGCCAGCATCCTGCTGCTCAGAGCCCAGAGCAGGCAAAGTAGGGGTTCCCTTCCTGGGGCCTGAGGACAGGCATCCAGAATGGGGTACACACCCTTTGTGTCTGCACGAATGTCCAGTCTCTCTCAGATTCTCAAGTCTCCAGGTGGGCAGAGGGGACGTGAGGCCCATTTCAACCCTCTCTTAACTCTGAGCTCTTCCTCGCGAGGCCTGCTGGGGATGGGGCCGTGCAGCTGGGCACGTGAGGGTGACACTGGCTGACGTGTGCTTTCTTCTTGTTCTTTCCCTGGCGTTTCTCCTCTTGGAAACCAGCAAGGAGAACTTCAACAACGTCCCAGACCTGGAGCTCAACCCGATCCGATCCAAAATCATCCGTGCCTTCTTTGACAACAGGTGGGCTCTCTCCCCTCAAAGGACAGATGGAGGGTCACCTTGTCCTTTGTGACTTGTGGCACCTGTGTGCTCAGAGCAGCCTCGTGAACCAACACAGATTGTGGGGCTATGTTGAATTGGGCGGCCGATGGTTCTAGATTCATAGCTGGGCCACTCTGGGCAGCTTACTGGGTCTCTCTGGGTGTTCTATGTTAGTCATCTCTGGTTTGTAACAAATGGCTCAAACTTGGTAGTTTTTTTTTTCCTTTCCTTTGTGGTACTGGGGGTGGGACACAGGGCCTCAGGCATGCTAAGTCCAGAGTCCCATCCGCAGCCCCAACTTGGTGTTTCTCTCTCATCATTTCTGTGGTCAGGGATCCAGCTGCAAATGAGCCCAGGCTCTTATGAACTTAGCCAAGGCGTCAGCTGGGGTGAAGTTACACCTGGGGGAGGCTGGGCTGCCAGCTTCCTTCCTGTGGCCGCTGGGAGGCATCTTGGGGGCCTCACAGATGGCAGCTGGCTTCCTCCAGAGTGACATGCCCAAATGAGGGGTCCCAAGGTGGAAGCCCCACAGTTTGTGACTCATCTCTGAAGACACGTCGCCTGACTATTGCTGTGACTGCACTAGAAGTGAGCCACCAGGCCACCCCGCAGCTGAGGCGGTGAGGCCCCTGATGTCCAGTCCACGTGGGCCTCTGGTTTGGGGACCTAGGGTTGAAGGCTGGATAGGAGGACGGGAAAGCGGGCACCTGGCAGGAGCGTGTGAGTGTGTGTGCGTGTGCCTGGCGTTCACACAGGGGTGTGTGTGCACGGCCGCGAAGGCTCAGATGCGCACCTGAGCAGGTGAACTTGGCCCGGGCCCGAGGACACGCCTCTGCAGCAGGACAGGGAGGCTGGTGCGTCTGCGCAGCACTGCGGAAACTAAGGCGAGCCAAGTGGTCGTGGAGATGAGCCCAGGGAGACGGCCCGCGACTGTGAGCCTGGGTGGAGTGTGGCCAGGCAGGTTGGGGCATGGTGGACCTCCTGGAGGGCGAGACGCAGCTTGTCCTGATCAGACGGCGCTTCACAGGCGCCTACGTGGGTCCAGGTGCAAGACCTGAGCTTTTTACTGCTCTTGAGCAAAACCTGGCCCAAGGCCACGTGGCTCTCAGCAGTGGACTCAGAATTGAGTGGGTCACGTTCCCCCACTAAATACAAATGTGTCCCCGGGTACAGGTGGCACAGAAGTGGGGGGAAAGGCGGTTGTGCAGGGAATGGAGAGAGACCCAGGGGTGGGGGCGGGACGCAGGGCAGGTTCCAGAGTTGACATGGGAGCTACACCTGGAAGGAGGGCGGCCCAGCGGGCAGTTGTAGGTCATCTCCCCTGCCCCCTCCCGGACGCAAGCAGCAACGGGTCAGCACCTGTAAGGTTCTGAACACGGGGAGGGGCCTCAGTGTCCCTCTGCAACCCGGCGTCCATTCTTCACCTCCCTGGAACACGACTGGAGGAATGTCCAGGGTTTTCAGGGGTCTCAGTCCTTTCGAGGTGAGGCAGGACAACGTGGCAGAGGAGTGTGGTGGAGGGAAGCCGCTCACACGGTGATCAGGAGGCAGAGAGCCCGGGTGGCCACTTCGGCCAAGCGGTTAGGGCGTGGGCGGACGCAGCCAGGCTGGTACCTCCCTCTGGCCAGAGGACAAGAGGGCACACCCTTGGGACAAGGACTCCTCACTCAGAGGGTGGGAAGTTCTGCAGAGCTGACCGAGGGCCACTGTGGGCAGTGTGGACTGAAGGATAGAGGGGGGACGTCAGTCCATCAGGCAATGTTAAGGGTCCAGAGGTGGACATCGAACCCAGCGGCCGTGTCCAGGGAGGACGTCAGGCAGGGGCCAGCTCTTGGGGGCTCTGGGGAGGAAGCGATCCAGGAAGGGGTGCTAGGGGCCAGCCCAGGCGGCAACTGGGGGTCACTAAGAACTGGGGGGGTGACGGGGTTCGGTTTGCATTTTGTGAAGCCCATTCTGGCTGCACCAGGAGCTGAGCGAGGGGTGAAGCCAGGAAAGGCCGCGTGTGGGCGGCCAGTGGCAGGAGTTGAGGGGAGGCCGGGCCTGGAGCCGTGGGGGGCTCACCATGCACCTTCCCTACGGAGTCACCATCAGATGACCCCAGGGACCTTTGGGGCTGCTCACAGCTCTCAGGATACTGAGGTTTTGAACCGGTGGCCGAGTACAGGGGCTGGCGAGCTCTCTGTGGAGGACGCGGGCCCGGGGCGGGGAAGGTCCGAGGCTCTGCAGGCCATGGAGCCCTGCTGCTCTCCTGCCATCTGGACGGTGCGTCCCAACAGGGTCGTGTCTTATGAATGCTGACATTTAATCTTTGTGTCGTTCTCACTTGTCAGGAAATATCATTTTGAATTTATTTTATTTTTTTTTACAAAATTTGTTTTCTTTTAGCCATTTAAAACCAAGAAAATGCCCCTTACCAGACAGGCCGTACAAAAATAAGTGACATACAAAATGAGTGACAGGCCCCGTTGGGCCCTCGGGCTCTAGTTGCTGACCCCTGAGATAAAGGGAAGGGTGGGTTGGGCGAGTCAGTGGATGGCTTGGTGCCTCAGTTTCCCCACCTCCTGGTGCCCACCACAGTCCCCCGGGCGTCCCTCCCTGGTGGCCCTCCTCCACGGCTCTCGGTGTCCGCCTCTTCCCAGCCCCGTGGATGGTGAGCTCTGGCAGGTGCTGGGCTTTGGACTCCTGGGCCCCCCGGGGACCCCACGGACCAGGTTCTCGGGATACAGAACCAGATGGGACAGTGTCGAGGGCCAAGTTCTGAGGAGATGTGGCCGTGGAAGGACGAGGTCCCGTCTGTAACTGAATAACCCCCCCACCTCATGTCCCGCAGGAACCTGCGCAAGGGGCCCAGCGGCCTGGCCGACGAGATCAACTTTGAGGACTTCCTGACCATCATGTCCTACTTCCGGCCCATCGACACCACCCTGGGCGAGGAGCAGGTGGAGCTGTCTCGGAAAGAGAAGCTGAGATGTGCGTCCCCGAGGCCCCCGGCTGCCACCTCTTCAAATCCCTGCGGCAGGAGGGTGGGCCATGCGTGGAAGGGAGGGAGCGCTCGTGTCCTTGTGTGGCCAGTCCCTAAAAGGGCAGGTTGTGCGTGTCCCTCCTCCCAAGTCACATCCGGCGGTCTTGTGGCTTTCTGGGACTTGAAGGAGCCACAGGTTTCGATTCAGCCACTCCAGTCAGTGGCTCAATGGCCCTTGAGCTCAAACCTGGACGTGGAGGTGCCATTTACAGACACATGTGGCACCAAGGACTCGGAGCCCCTAGTGCAAGGGTGACGCTCCCCCGGCAGGGTCTGCAGAAGGCCAGCCTGCGTCCTGGAGGAGCCACCAATGTCCCCTGACTCGAGGGGACGTGTGCTCCTGGCCAGACAGAGGGCAGGGTCCAAGCCATGGCCTGAGTCACATCTCCTTTGTCCTCGGTGGACTTTCCCATGACTCCGACATCCCTGTCCACCACAACCCGGGCTCAGTCTCACCATCAGGAAAATGTCAACAGGGGCCTTGGCTGTGTTTAGCACTGGCGTGGGCACAAGGGGCTGGTGGGATCGCTGGGCTGATGTCCGGGGCCTCCTGGGCCGCTCTGACCAGGCGGGCACCTGCGTCCACCCAGCTTTCCACTTGCCCTGCAGGCTGGGTGGGGGGCCCCAGGGGCTGTGGAGTCAGGTGGACACAGATCCAAACCTAAGGTTTGGCCACCTGAGCTTGGACCGGCCTCAGCAGCTGTCTGTGGATGGGTCTCTGGCAGCCCTGACCCCCAGGCTTGGGGACCAGGGGTGGTGGAGAGCTCTGCTCAGGCCTGGCCTCTGGTCGATGCTGGATGAGTGGCCAGCACAGAGCAGCTGGGGAGCTCAGGGCTGAGCGAGGGGTGGTGGGGAGTGGCCACCTCCTTTAGCTCCTCACCTCTGCTGGGCCACAGGCCACAGGATGCTGGTGTCGTAAAGAGGGAAATAGAGACGCTGCTGCCCCTGCTGCCCCTGGGGGCCAGCTCTGCCTTCTTCAGCCTCGCAAGACCCCGAGGGAGACACTGTTTTCCCACTTCACAGATGGGGAAACTGAGGCTCAGAGAAGTTAAGTCACTTGCCCGAGGTCAAGGCACCCCACTGGGCAGTGGTCAGTCGGCCCCCTGGCCTGTGCTCTTGACCCCTAAGGTTTTGGCCTGAGGTTTCATGGGTGACTGGGTGCGGTGTAGCTCTCAGAGAGCGGGCGGGGCCAGACTCTCCTAACTGAGCCCTCCCCTGGCTGCCCCCAGTTCTGTTCCACATGTACGACTCGGACAGCGACGGCCGCATCACCCTGGAAGAATATCGAAATGTAAAGTATGCTCTTCTGCCCTGCCCGGCTCCCTGCCCCTCCACCTGGGTGGGGGCCCCAGGTCACCGCCTCTGCCCACCTGCAGGTGGTGGAGGAGCTGCTCTCTGGAAACCCCCACATCGAGAAGGAGTCGGCCCGCTCCATCGCTGACGGGGCCATGATGGAGGCGGCCAGCGTGTGCGTGGGGCAGATGGTGAGCGCCCTGGGGGCCCAGCCCCGTCCCTCCCACCAAGGGCCGCTCTCCCTGGGGTCCGCGGACGCGTCACTGGGTGTGGTGCGGCAGGAAGGCCTGGCCTTGAACAGCTCCCAGGCCCCTCCGGCTTTCCCTGACCCCTAGGAGACTTCAGGTCCCAACCCCCGGGGGGGGGGGGTGCAACACAGGGGTGCAGAGATCACGTCCTCACGGCTTGGGGTCCAGCAGGTCCCACTGCGGCCTTCCCGCCCAAGGCCGCCTGAGGGCTGGCACTTGCAGGGCCCCCGGCCGTCAGCCCTGCTTTGTGTGGTCTCTGGCCTTTAGGCAGGGTCGGCAGGGGCTGTCCCTTGGGCTGGGAGCGACCTGGTCTGGGGTCAGACCAAAGGGCTGAAGGGGGCCCAGTGGGTCAGTGAAGCAGAGGGGCCGGTCCTCCCTGAGCTCCTCGTTGGCCCCATTCCACTGGGAAACCCGAGGCTCAGCGCAGGGAGAACCCGGCAGAGCCCACGCCCTTTTCTGAGCAGGATGGACCCTCTTGCAGGGCTGGGTACAGCCACCAGCCGGTAGCCGTGGCCCCAAGCCCCAGAGGGCTGCGCAGGCGGTCAGGTGACATCCCGATGGGTGCAGTGGGTGGTGCTGATGTTCTCGCCTCTTGGCACCGCGGGGCTGTGTCTGGACACCTTGATGCTGTGTCGGCCCAGCCTGGGCGCAGGGGGTTTCCTGCTCTTTGTGGCGAGTTCCCCGGCCAGCTGCTGGGCCAGCCCCAGGGCGCAGGGCGGTCATCTCACGGCCTGAGTTTCATCTGTCTGCTTCTCGGCCCAGAGGGAGCCCTGGCCTTGGTGAAGCCACCCACTCAGCAAATCAGCCGCTGCAGGAAGGCTGCGACCTGGGGCGAGCGGGATCCCCGCCGGCTGAGGAGCCAAATTCCCACTTGATTTAATTACATTCTCCTTCAAATCGCTCCTGCCCCACTCCAGCTTCAATTGGCGACAGTTTTCTTAATTTGGGGAAATGAAATTGCTGGCAGCTGGCATCTGCTGGGCTGCATCGAATCAGAGTGGCCAGGGAGTTGGCCGGCTTCCCCAGCCTGTGTCCCGCAGGACCCGACAGGTGGGGACAGGCCCCTGTGCGCAGAAGCCCGCGCACGTCTTCCTTTGGGCCTTGTGGGTCCTGGGTGGGCCTTTCCCGTGTTTTCTGATGTCAAGGTCACAGATAAACAGCGTGCACTCAGTGCCATCAGGCCTCTGAGGACGCTCCATATTTCTGACAGCGCCACCTGCCAGAGACAATCGGTCCACTGTCCTCCCCTTAATGGACTTGCCAAGCCAGTTATGAACTTGGCGGTGACTTCTTTCCTGAGTGCTGCCCGGCAGGCTGTGCTCCGTGGCGTGGCCTGGTGGGGACTTCAGCTGGGCAGCTTCCTCGTCCCAGCCCGTCTACCCTCTTTCTTGCCTTCCCCACTATCCAGCCCCTGTGGATCTCTGTCACCCTTCAACAGACTCGGGACCCAGGGGACAGGGTGGCCACTTTTTTCCATGCTCATGAGAGGGAAGAGGAGGAAGGAGCCCTGGGGACAGGGCCGGCCCAGGCCAGAGGACAGCTAGTGGTTTTATAAATGTGTTTAAAAGTAAAGCAGCAGCCGGGAAGGGGCACAGTCCTGCCCACAGAGGACCCTCCGGAACTGTCCCCAGCAGTGGCCTTTGCACCCCGAGGCGTCATCTGTAAGGCGGGTTTGAGGATGGAGCCCACCTTGGGCTGTGTCAGGGTGGTATTGTCACCGTAAAGCTTTGATCTTATGGCTGGGGACACCCGGAACGTTAGCCTATGTTTTCTTAGATGTGCGGGGTGTGAGGCCCTGAGGCTTGGTCTCTCCTTGCCCTTCGCCCACCCACTCCTTCCCCTCTCTACAGGGAACCCCGCTGACTTTCCTACAGAAGCCCAAATATTACTTGTATGTCCTTGATACTTTGTTATTTTTATGTTTTTTTAAAATATATTTTTTAGTTGCAGAGGGACACTGATACCTTAGTTTATTTATTTGTATGTGGTGCTGAGGATCAAACTTAGAGCCTCACACGTGCCAGGCAAGCGCTCTACCGCTGAGTCGCAGCCCCGGGGGCGGGGGG